>NC_091825.1:126474343-126774343 GCF_038994185.2 Dermacentor albipictus
TTCTTTTATGTGCAGTTCGTTGTCTTTCTTACTCACTAGGTTCGTGCAGGCTCGCCACCACTTGGCCGATCCCTAAGGGTAGATGGCACGTCACGCCATATTTTTGTGCCATCAAAAAACAGGAGCACTGTATTTGCTACTCCAACTTCAGGAAACTGTATAACTTGTCCCTGAAGTCGCATGCTTTCCTTGCAAATTCTCATGGCACGCTGCCAGCACTTCATTACCAAAGAAGAGACTATGTCTGATCATAAGTCGAAGACAGTGTTAGTTGGTATTTTTTGCAACATAGGATCAATAACACACTACTGCACTGCATTTTGGGTCTTCTATTTCTTCATCTTCAGCTTTCTGCATTGCTCTTACCACATTCAGGAAGATACTGTACCTAAAATGCTGCTCAACATACCTTGCACACTACTGCTCGAATTAAAACGAGCTGGTCTTCATCGAAAAGGAGCTTACGCAGACATCCAAATTTTCAAATGAGGCTGCTGCAATGTAGTGGGTTAATCTTGAACCGGGGGCACTCGTAGACTATATGAAAATTTTAGCAATTTCAATGCTTGTTCCACTTCTGTGGGGTTGCTTGTGATGGTTACCTGAAGGGTTGACAAAGGGTCTCTTCCTTTGATATCAGAGAATCTGTTCATTAACTATGAACTTTTGTGACGTACTAGTGGCAGAGGCATATCTTATTCCTGGAGATGAAACTGAATCTTCACTCTAGTCGAAATGCTGACCTGAAAAGAGCTCTGCACATATTAGGAACAAAAGCGAAACATAAAAACATTACATGATTAAATGTAGCATAAGTGTTATATGTTATAACCGTTGTAGACAAGACCTAAACGCATATAGATCATCATTATCATTGCAAATTTGGACAACTTCACTACGAAATGCATGGAGTGATTTTACAATCCCACTTATTGCATGCCCCCACAGCACTTTGTATGAAAAGGAGGGAACAAGGTTGTAGCTTCTTCAACTTGTGGTAGCTACAAGACTTTCATGAGTAAGTTGGTTCATACCTGAAAACTGCATTACAGTGCACTGATTGAGAAGTGGAACTGAAGGGCTCAATCTTTAGTAACAACCATGTGAAGCTAACATACAATTACGCACAGTGCATTGCAGTATATGTGCTGAGAAGGAACATGTTAACGAAACTGAAACATACAGGTAATGCATGCCCCTCCCTTGTCATCGTTGTTACCTTGCCTAGCTCAGCACCATGTTCTTGCAATAGCCCCGGCGATGACCTCATGACGATCTCATAACCTTATGACGACGTTATGAAAACATTATGACCTGCAAACCTTATGACGACCTCCGTCACTGCAGCTGCAGTTACTGTCAGTCCTTTCTCAGTGCAACACCACCTGGCTGTGCCACCTACGGCTCTGGGTAGCCTTCACAAATTCTTACTCGTTACTCATTGGAATGGTTACCCCCCCCCCCCTCTTTGCCACCATTGAAACTGCAAAGAGACCCTCAGGCATGTCCACTCCCACTGCACCCACTTCAGCATCCAACGTCAGTCTCCTCTGAGCGCGCATGGCCAACTGGACAGTTGGCCTTTTACAGAGGCAAAGATCTTGGGGGCATGAGCTCACTCATCATCAGTCCAGAAAGGTGTGCGCTCTCTAGTGACTTTCCTAAAATCAATGGACCTGAAAAAAACGCCTGTAGACACCCTGCATCTGCTACTGTGCATATGAACGCTCGTTTCCTTTACCTTTTGCTTATTTCTTTCAATCCTTCATCTCCTTTCTCCTGTAGAGTCTAGCCAAGCGGATGTCCATCTGGTTAACCTCACTGCCTCTCCTTGTTTTCTCCCTCTCTCTCTCTGTGAATCTTGTGACAACTTTGCATGCGTGCACCAGTCTGGGCAGCAACAACTTCCATAATGAATGTCGCCATACTGCACCATTTTGAGCCATTGTGCACCAGCCTGGGACCCTCAATGATCAGCTTGAACTGGGCAGCACCACATGGCAGCCAGGGCTGCCACATTGATGATGTAATCATGTTTGTGTGAGACAAATGATCTTGTTGACAGCAGAGTACATTATTGCAGGGATCCAATTCCGTGTGGGTCACCTGTGAGGCTGGAGCATCTGGTCACTCACAAGAACCTGCACAGCCATCATTTTGTGTCCCCGCTGTCCAACAACCAGGAGATCAGCGCATTTGGGGATGGAGGCGAGGGTGACACTGGTGAGGTCACCCTACACTTCTGAAGTAGAGCGTGCACCGCAAATGAGTTAGGAGGTAGCTTTATTTGAGTCAAAATGTTCATTTCCCTGTACGTATAAATGTGGGACCTGAAACTGCTCCCATTAGTGCCACTGGACTCATTTGAATAAACTTGTTGCACTTTAAAATAAAGTCAAAGTTTAGTGGCTGTTATAAGCAGAGCTTTTATTTAGGCCATCTGAGAGATATATCTGAGATATCTGAGAGAAAACTTTCTCTTTTTTAAAATTTTGTGAAATTTCAAATTTCATCAGTGTTTCTAAATTCACATAAAGGGAAGTTTCAGCAACTGGCAAAGGTGATGTTGCTTTTCATTTTTTTTATATGCAACAAATTTCATTCATATCGTTTGGCCACTTGCCTAATGAGATCTTAGCAGAATTTTTAGTATCACCTGTGGCAGAAAGCACAATTTTAGTCCTCGATCTAGATTACTGAAAGAGGCTGACATTAGTTGCACAATAAATCGAAAATGCATAGTCTTCTAATTAACAAAACTCACTAATCAAATTTCTAATTAATTGGTTTAAGGCCCATATAGCCAGTGAGCTTGCCAAGTGTATCCACTCGACTCGAAACGAAATCACTGGATGACATGAATGTCAAGATATTCATTTCTAAAGCGTGTCACAATATACATTGTCATTCCCATTACTTTTATACTCAAGTGCAGAAACAGCCATTTTATTTAAAACGTAATTGGAACAACAGTTCATTTTTACCGCGAGTTTGATGGCAATATCTTGAAACCAATGCCATCCTCAGAATTCATTCCAAACTCACCGGCTACAATTATTAGATTGCTAATATGTAAGAAAGCAATTACTTAAAACTTAATTTAGTGAAGCTTCATTGATTAGTCAACTATGCATTTCAATTTATTGTGCAAGTTATGTCCACCTCTTTGAGCAATCCAGTTCAAGGATTACAATTGCGCTATCTGCCACAGGGAATTTTTTTTAAAATTCTGCATAGGTTTAAAACATCAGGTATACATACTTCCATTGACTGCCCGAGGACATCCAATATGGTAGCAAAAGGGGCTCCCTGTTGTGTTGTAATTGACCAGTGTAACTGGTACAGATGGGAGTATGCAGGGCCATAGGGCATGTAGTAACAAGGGTGTTATAATTGCAGACACAAATGTGCAAGCATAGCAGGCCAAGCCAGCCTCAAATGTGTCCACCAGCAAGGCAGTGATTTTGCAGCCGTATGCACAATGTGCTGTCATGCTTAGGTGCATCTGTATTGCATCTCACAGGCTTTGCAGTGTGTAATTCACATCAATAGTGCGAAGGTTAGGTTAGGTTAGGTACGCATGTGTGTGCGGGTGCATGTGGTAGTTGTGCATTGTAGAAACTTCATACGTCGACACATGTGAAGGGAGGCTTCCTTGTTGCTTACACGAGATCTGGGAGGTAGTGGCTTGAAAGAGAGGTTATGGAAACCAATTATGTACATTGCTTTGCAGTAACAACAGCATTGTTTGTAGTGTATGTGTCATTAAGTAGGACATGCGTTGCTTCCACTTTTGAAATCAACACTCTTACTTGAAGATGTCACGAGAGCACTTACTAGTCCTGCTCCTTTCATTTGATGCTTGCATTGTGCGCTCAACTTCAAATGACTGGAACAGGTTGCTGTCTAATGTAAAAAGTAAACTTGGAGTACAAGAAACCTCTCTTTTTCTCTCTCTCTCTTTTTATGTTGGTCATTGACCTGTTCTACTAATGATGCTTTTACCTCATGTAACGGTGTTCCATTGAACTCTTGATTAAATGACTGATAAGTGTCTTCTCTGTGCAGGTGATAACTGGACTGTAGTCTGCAGCTCAGACTTCTGGGAGAGAGGCTCACCAGTTCGCTTCAAGCACGTCGACACTGATGCGTAAGTATTGGCACTGTAATGCACGTCTAGCACCTGACATCTTTAATTAAGCTTTCCTGGGTATAACATTGCAGAAGGCCAGCCCCCAAGATGTTTGCTTCATGTAGGACATTCATGTTCACGTTCGCATGCAGCATGCTTGTTCACGTGCCTACACACTATACTGAGGGCTCTTGCAAACCACTGCCTCATGAGATTAAAGTACTTGGAAGAAGTGGGGACACAATGGTCCACAGTATATTATTGTTACATACGTTAACCTGGGAATTAGATCTGATTGGAAAAGTCCTTTGGATCCATTTGTGTAGTAAATTTACCACTGTACCTGCACTTTACTGAGTGGCAGTGTATTGTATATATGGATGTCACTTCTAGAACAAAGAACTAGTTGCAGGTAAGCCCTTGTTCCACTGCTTTTATTGTATTCTGTTTTCATGCTAGTGTTTTTCTATAGTATGCTGTATGTCTGTAAATGAATCCTGCTGGTGCCACACACACACTAGCAAATGTGGAGTGGGAAATGCTTCATAGTACTTATATGCACTGTAGTATGGACCGATGCGTTTGACCTCTTTCAACCATCTCCCTCCATTCCATGATGCAGGTGGCTTTGCTCCTCAGGCCAGACATATGGACGGCCCATAGGCGGCCAAATGGAAATATGTGGGCTGAGCTACCCAGACAACTCGTGTCAGTGGAAGAGCGTTGAGGGCATCTTCATTAAGCCAACGGCAGAGATATCTTCTAGTCGACTGCTGCATGACCACTCAGAACTGTGAAGCCCCCTTCCCCTACACTCCTTGTGCATCACTCTTCACTGCATGGACTTGCCGTGTGCCTCCAGGTCCTCTTCCGTTTGGCCTGCACTTGCTGTACTCCCACCTCGTGCAATTCTGTGCCCGCATTGCCTTTGGGCAGAGCAGTTTGTGTTACTCCGTACCACTTCTCAATGCTCTCTTCAGCATTTGGCATCTGCTCAACCATTTCAAAAGCGTCTGCATCGAACTGTCTTTGCTGTTTGACTGAAGATATAGTACAGGGAATGCAAGCTAGTGTTGTGACAAATTCCACTGGCTGTTATTGAGGAGCAGCTTGAATCCTGGAGCTAGTGCCTAAATACCACTTGGATTTTCAAGCCAGCAGAAGCGATGCAACATGCTCAAGGACTTCCAGTTGAGTCTACATCCTGGTTGCAGAGCGAGAGAGCAGTCCACCGTAAATCAAGTGTATTGAGGACAACGAGTACAAATAGAAAATGTTTCCTTTATGGACGAGTGGGAAACGCATTTCCACCACGCAACAGAAGAATGTGCTCCAAGTCAAACAGCAGGGTTGACCTTTAGGTTGAATTTCAGCTCACTGCTACCCATGCGGGCCAGGCTCAGCTAGTGCAGGCAACAAACTGACGAGACCTGCGGTGTTTCTGCTGGCATCACTGGTGTCACTGCCCAAGTCACAAGCAGGAACGGAATGAAGAGACAAAGCCTCGCAGAATGCGCCTCGATTCAAATTGTATTCTTGTCTCACTGCACCTCTCATCAAAGGAACTGTTCCCATCTCGTCCGGCTTGTAGCAGCTGCCAGTCATTATCAAGTTGCTGCTTCACGGGACAGTTGAAAAACAGTTCTTCAGGACTTTATTATATAATATAGTACACAGAACCTCGTATGTGACTCGCTGCAACAGCCTAAGTATGCTTTGATGTTTGAGGTTCACTTTTTTCGCGCACAGTTGTGGACAGTGCTGCAAAGGTGGCGACTATTGTTTATGTTTCACATGGCGGTTTAGAAGACTACTTCAATGACAAACCGGTCTTTTATGTCTCAGCGAAATGTCTCGGTCTGTCACAATGAAAACAACATGCCGTATATTTGAATGAATTGCAAGCATGAGACATTACATGTTTAATAAAGCATTTCAATATTAACAAATGCATTTAGTGTTCTTTGCTTTTCTTTAGCCATATTAGCTTATCGATGCTGTGCATCAAATCTGCACTATTTCTAAGGTTTTGTTCATTAATAAGGCTGCTGCAACCACACAAGTATGCTGCAAGGTTTGGGATTAATGTTAATGTTGCTGGAAGGCACTAAATACAACTCTGCTATCAAGAGCACCTTTTCCAGCTTTTTTTGCAACCATCACAGTTATAATCATCACATCCCTCATTTCCTTGATAGAATATTGATAAAAGATATGACCTTTCTTGCTTCACCCAGGATTCTTGCAGCCATTACTGTTCGTGCCATCATGCTGTTGTTGCCCCGGGCACTGATGCTTTGGACAACACTCTGGGCTTTCCTATAATTGGCTCTCTGCAGTCGTGAAGTGAAGCGTCATTTGAAAACACTGCCAGACTTTCCTGGCCGTGGTGGTTGCTGCTGTTTTGCCGAATAGCTCATATGCAAGATAGCACTACCATCATATACTGCCTGGCTGCTGGCCTTGTTTTCTATGGAATGACTCTGTGTTAAGAAAGTTTTACAAATGTCCTCACTGCAACAAATGCATGTCGTAGCGAGCACAATTCCTTTAATAAAGCAAACCTTTCTATGCCTATTTTCCTAGGGCTTTAGCGCATCTGCTTGGTCAGTGTTTCACCGAGTGAAATGAAATTTACTGTTGCGCTATCTTCAGGATCGAGCTGCTCTAGTCAGCACAGCGTCATAGCAAAGGGGTCCAATCCCAGAAACAGTATAATGAGTGGTCATGTGGTGAACCATGTGAGGTCTTCAATGGCAGGCATGTAATTGCTATGGTTCAAAATGCTGTGCAGAACATTAGTTACGTGGCATTTAACTGCATCACAAAAGCTTTGCTTCTCAGATTCCAACATATGTGTTGGAGCTGCATAATTGTTTTCTCACATGCAGCAACCATTGAAAGGGGTACCTCACTGAAACAGCTAAGAGCCTGCTGCAGGATGTTGAGAATGAAAATGTGTTCATTTCTTTATGCTGGTCTCATTAATGTGAAACACTTGCTGCACCTAAGGGTGTGAGGAGGTTACATGGTTCAGTGCTCTTGCAAGTGGTTGCTAGGCAACACGTGGCGGTGCAAAGTTGGGCCGAGTTTTCTGGTAACACTTCACGGCGGAACTAAAGCTTAAACAGCTCTGCTGTTAGTAAGTTTTTGGAATTTGTCGAACTTGCAACGCCTCACAATTGTGAATCATTTGCATAGGTATCCTGCAGAGTTGGGAAATTAACCTGGTGCTTTGGCTTGTACCTAAAACTAAGTACAGTGCCACAGCCCAGAGGCCTAGTGAAAATGTATTATATGTTCCAAAAAACATAGCTGGTGCAAAATGCACACAATCGGAAGCTGTTTCACGGATACAGTTGGGAACAGAAGTTTGTGAGCCACAACTGCAGAAAAAAAAAGGAAAAAGCGTCCCCGCATGGCTTTTGCGTGTCCTGGCATTCGGCTTCCGTGCACCGCACACGCGATGACAGAGTCGGTGTCGTTGCTATATATTGTTGCTTCCAGCTGCGACGAGAGATGGCGCGCATGTTCAGATGCTACCGCGCTACCTGACGGCATGGATAACGTGCTAGCTTGCTCTTCGGCTGCGGGACATCGGCGTGCTCTACAGAGAAAAATATTCTGATCGGTATTAGCAAATTATGTTTATACAATACCAATAAAATGCCATTAGCCATTATATTACCAGGAGAAGAGGCTCGGTAAGTGAAAAAATGCCCAAAAACAAAAGATCGGCAGGTGGCGTCGCCGCCTTGAAGTTCCCGCACCAGCTTGCCGTGACGTCATGAATTTTGGACGACGTCTGCTCGAGCCTTGATAATTCTTTATTGGCAAAGATGGACTACAGTGTGTTTTAAAAGTCCCAAATACTGAACTCGGCAAGTGTCAAGAACTTCTACTGAGCCCACAACTGCACAAGTACGAACATTTTACTTTGAAATCCGCGACGTCTTGCCGATATTGACGCTGTGGAATCGGTGCAAAGTTCCAAACAAAAAAAGAAACTGACCTTCGTTTCAACTTCTATTAATCAACCTATCACCGCGAAATTAACAAAAATGGACTTTTGAACTACTTTATCAGTGAACATAGTAGTTCACGATTGGCGGGACTAACCCGTGGGAGGCTTCCCGTTCGGCTTCTGAAAGCGGCACCGGCATGGACGAACACGATCGCTCCAACATGGTCGCTTTCGTTCGCAAGGTCGCACTCGGCGGATGATTCGCCTCGGACACAGCCGAAATATTCGCTTGGTAACTCTTGTGTGGCGAATTGAACTTCATCGATTTGGAAACATGTTCCATCGAGGAACTATTCCTTGTATTTTGACGAGCTGGCTTTTTCTATAGAAATTGCTTAATGCCTTTTTTTTCCGTGTGCACTACCGTGTTGTCGCTTCTTTTTTTAGAGCACTCCAGACCCCACAAGGCATTACGGTGACCTGAAGGTTGGCATGTAGCATTCTGAATGTGCAGATTTGGCTAGGTTATAGGTGTACTGCATCTTCCCTCAAAAAGGCACTTAAAATATTAAACAAAAAATATTTTTTTCTATCTACTAATTCATCTGTGTATGTTTCTGCCACATTGCAACACTGGGCATTCAGATCGTTCTACATAAAAATATTTCTACATGATCTGAATATGAATGGCTGGGTGTAAACGAGTTCCCTTTATGTGCATCTTTCCATCACTTGCATCGAGCTGTTTGCACAGCTGTTCTTTAGATTGTCACACCAGTGCCACATGGGCGTTTTCGATAGAAACTCGATCCAGATTGGGCTCGACCATGATCAAAAGTGCCCCGCGGGACTTGGCTATTAGGGGTGAACTACACAATGTAGGTGTTGCCACTTTCCCTGTTTTTGAAGGAGTTTTGATGCTTGTTCGCAAAAGTCCAGCATGTGTTGCAGCAACACACACAGCTTTTTCAAGAAATGTGTTTATTTAAAAGCTTGCCTAGTCCCCACAGTTTCGCATCGGTTGGTTGGTATCTCACCATATAGGACACAGCTAACAGGCTTATAATGCATAGCAAGGAATAGGTCCGCAATATACTATCAGTGAGCCCACCAGCATTGTCTGTAATAAAATATTAAATCACGACATAAAACCTGCACATGTCAGCTCATAAATGTTTCTAATGCACATACACTTTACTTAAATACGATACTCAATGGCTTTCTTGAATTCCTTAAATTTGGTTTACCCCATTCTTAGGCCATTTGGTATATGCAACTGGATATGTCCTGCAACCTAAGGGGTACAGATTCCTTAAAATATGTTTACAGATGTGTCACGCTTTCTATACATACTCTCTAATCGCCATTCTTTCCTTGACAAGCATTGTACATTGCCTTTGTCCTCACAACATTGCTGCATCAACATCTCACATTGTGCATCCATTTTATTAGGTGCTTGCATTTTTCCATTGCTTGCGAATGATGCAGTGCATAGGCAGAAATTTTGCATGTTTACACGTTGCACTGCATGGAAATAATTTTATGCATCACATTTAGGTAGTCGCATAGGATTTGAGACTTCATTAAGCTTCATTTCACGTCATTCCAACAAGTGCATTCAATATGCATAATTTTTTTTTCCACAGTATTCACAGGACAACCAGCAAGAGCCATGTTATGTCAATCCTGCTAGCAGAGATGGGAACCAATAGCATTATCAGGACCTGCAAGTGTCAAACTGCAATATCACACATGGCCTAATACAAGAGTTGAAAGTAAAAAATTGAGAGAGTTCGTATCAATCAAGCTTTTAATCCGGCACATCTTTCCATTCATACAACAGCAGCAACAGGAGCCAAATAACAATGACATCGCACTGGAAGTGTTTGAAATTTCACATGCCAATAGTTGCTTCTTGCAGAACAGATTAATCTTGCTTAAAATGGAAAAAAATAATAATAGTTTCTTGACAACTGTCTAACACAGAAAAGTAAGAACAGCAAAGCATAACTGCTACACTGGTAGGCATGATGGAAATGGCTGCGTGGTCAAGAACAGTTCTGTATCTCTGTCACAAACAATGATAAACTACACAATGAAGTCAAACAGCCGGGGCAAAAAAAAGGTAAGCAGAGCTATCCAGCCTGTTTGCTGGTACTGCTTGGTTGACCAGATAAAGTTAGATGCATAACTTTAAAACTCCTCACGCAAATAATTTCTACTGCCTTAAAAGCTCAACATAGTTAAAGATCACTAGTAGTAACATATCACAGCTCCTCTTTACAGAACCATCACGAATGAGCAAAGCAAGAAAGAAATGCCTGCTGCAACCAAACATAATAGAGGAACATTATTGTATCTTGAATACAACAAGCAACTTTCAATGCAACACAAAAGTGCATGATGCACATGATTCTTGTGAACGCACAAGAACGGCAATGCTGCAAGAAGAGCCACAACAGATGTCTCAATCACACATTGTGCATCGTGTGATCTTATTCACCATTAATTTATAACAGAAACAAGCACTGTCATACGTAGCCAAGCATGTGA
Organism: Dermacentor albipictus; assembly: GCF_038994185.2. NCBI lineage: Eukaryota > Metazoa > Arthropoda > Arachnida > Ixodida > Ixodidae > Dermacentor > Dermacentor albipictus. The sequence continues at coordinate 126,484,993 of NC_091825.1, forward strand.
CTGCAGCATGAAAAGGAGTTCTACATAATCACATAAGGTGCACCCATCCCTGGTTCCAATTGTTCCTGGGGGAGTGCAAGATGTCACAACGAGGCAAACAATGCCCCTGTCTCACAGCAATGGCAAAAACAAATATTGCGTTCATAAAGTGCTATATGTATAATCTGTAACAACAGTAAATATGATTCCATAACTATCAGTACTGCTTTTCTGAAAAAAATATATATGTATATTGCTATGCAAGTTTGCTTTTCTCACAAAAATATGTATTGCTGGGCCAGAATGAAATGCAAAGTAGAAAAAAACAATGTGGGGCATGACTCTGCATTGGAGGAATTAGACATAAGTATTACGATTTTATTTTTTTCCTACTTGCGTATGATTGCAGCTCAACATCACAAATAAATAAACTTCAAAATCTGGAACAACCACACCAGATACATTGCACTGCATATGTGGTGCGATGTATGTTATCCGTGACGAACAGATTTCATCAAAAGAAACCAAAGCCGCTGCACCTATGACTGCAGCTAACTCTGGGACGTTCAGTTGGCTTCTTGTTGCATCCCTATTTTTTAAAAGTTTTGAAGAGGTATTTGAACCCTTGTCCTAATTTTCCAGGAATCAAGAACTCTACAAGTACAATGCGATGCAGCGGTCGCAACACTAATATTTCTAGTGGCTATGTTTCTTCACAAGCCTTCCTTGTAATTTTACATCATGACAATTTTAAGGTTGTAATGCACATAATGGACAAAAATTTTTATCAACCATGTTGTATAATCACAATTGGGCAAATTAGGGCACTGTTTCAATCACAGTTTCTACTGGAATGGCTCTCCAGCAAATTGCTTTGGTAATGAACAAAAATGTTGAAAAAAAAAAGCAATGCAATGAAACAAAGAATGCTGCATCGCACTCCATATAAGCAGCATAAATGCTTTGAATGAGTTGGTATAATTTCATACTAAAGTGCACGAAGGACACTGCGAGGAGATAACAGCTCAACACAACATAGCCAGAATGGTGCCGTCATACCAACAGCATGAAAGATGTTGGAGATAGCACCAGCTTTCTTTCCTTCCTTCTCCTGTGTCCTTTGTGCCAGTCAGTATGAAACTCCAGGTGATTAAACTGGATGTCAGTAACACATATCAAAGGACAGTAATGACCTGGAGCTCATCACTGCCTGAACATGCTCACTGTGCTGCTGCATTTCGCTCAAATCAACCAACACCGTCATGCAAGTAAGTTGCCACGAGGCTCCGCTGCATCATTCTTGTTGTGGGATTTGCTGCTCATTCTCCTGTTCTCTCTCAAGGATTTCGAGCACAGCCTGGGGAATGTTGCCTTGGTCCATCTCTTTGAAGTACTGTTGGTACTGAAATACAAGGAACGAAAATACCATTTTTTTACACAGCTAGCTGTTGTTCTAGCAAGAAAGACTGCAAGGATAGGCTACATGTACTTACTCCAGACATTTACCACCTAAATATGTACACCTGCTATAGGACTTAAGCTGAACAATGAAGGCACACATATGGCAGCCAAACTTTAAGGAACAAAGGCTGCAAGGCACAGAAATTGAATGCATTGGATTAAAAATGCATCAAGCTAGCAACCAATCACAAATGTCTAGCGCCCTACTCAAGGAAGCAAAGAAGCACTTATGGTGTGTTCAGTTTAAAGTATGACATGTACCGCATGCTTGTGTGTAAAAGCAATTGAGCACTTCTACCCCCTCCAATTCTGGCCTCTATTTTTGCATTAGCCAGCAGAGATGTTGCCATCTTTTCTACTTAGGATGCCCTTTAGGGGTATGCCTACATCGTAAACAAGAAATAACATAGCTGTTTTGTCAAGTGATGTGCAACTGCAGTTTGCAACATGATGGAATGTCTATTACTTTAGCATGCAAATGTGCATTAAATGTTAACCGTTACATATATTTACCTCACAACAGGAGAGGAACATAGCATTTTTATGTGCACTTTGCAAAACAAGGTATAAAGGGCCACTAAAAGAGAATTTCAGTGCCACAATTAAATAATTAACTTTGATAGCTGCCACTTCACTCGTCTTTTTCTATGACTTGTTCTCATGGCACTTTGTTCCTACAGCAATACCGTTGCTATGGTGGCTTTAACCACAGCTCAAAACCAGGTGGAAAACCAGCTTCTGTCATTCATGCTGGCCCTTTTAATTCATTGTAGTGTAGACCGTTTTTTTTGTAGGCGCCGCCATATTGTGAACGCAGTGACGCCGCCTATGAGCAGCGCCATACTGGCTTGGGTGAAAGCGGTCTTTTGAATGGCAGGTATACGCTCGGCGGTAGGTTCTGGTGTTTGTTTTCGCGGTCGTGCGGTCTGTTTAGGATGACGTGCGTCGTCTACATGGTAAACAGTTCTGTGAGGCGTGTTGAAGTGGTTTAAGGCGTCATGGCTGGAATTTCTGCTGGCATTGAGGTGGACGAAACACGCAGCGCGATGTGTGCGCACATATTTGAGCCTACAATCAGCCTCGGAGATCAATTGTGTATTCTGAATGTTCCAATCACTAGTGTGACCTCAGTGCAGTATTATCCTCCATTTCTAAGCTGCGGTTTAGGAGCCATGAAACATAGGCAACGATCGTAACAGCGTGGGTACCGTTCTGCTACGATAAGAGCTGTGATGTTATACTTTGACAAGCATTCAAACTGTTCGCTGCAGTTTACATTGCGTGACTACTTGGTTTGATGGATGAGGTTTCTGCCCCTGATAAAGTAGTTTTGGCAAGTAATAGCAGCATACCTGACAGTCTGAATTAAGCTCTTCCAGCAAAGGGACTGTTTACGAACTGCGCAAGCGTCCTAAGCAGTGGTAGGTGCTGGATTACAGATATCTTTGTTCTACATACCGCATGGTCCACGCATACAGCATCAGCGGTTATATATCTATAAACGTCGTGCGGCGTGACTATGCGAGGTCGTATTGCGGCGTTAGCCCGTTTTCTCTTGCTTTTTCGAGAAAGAGGATGATAACCGAATTTTTGTTTTTTTCAGTTGTGTTCGTTCCGTTCTCTACGACGCACTCACACGTATTACGGAAATTTTGTCCTCAAAAATAGGTATCGCATTCTTTTTATGCGATCCCTCTCATATATTATGGCTGTATACAGGCCAAGAAGGCTATGCCGAAGCGCACAGCTTACATATGTATCGTGCTGGTTCACCAACCGCAGTGATTGCTGTGTTGAGCAGCGCCTATAGCTACACCATTACAAGATGGACGCTTATGTTCAAAAATGCTTTCGAGTCCCATTCCCCAGGAGTTACCCTAGAACGAGAAAAAGGCAATAGTTGATATTCTAGTTCACAACAAGGAAAGAAAATGGAGCTCGGCAGGCCACAAAACACGTAGGGCAGATAACCGGTGGACCATTAAGGTTACAGAATGGGTAACAAGGGAAGGGAAGTGCAGTTGGGGATGACAGAAAATTAGGTGGGCTAATGAAATTAGGAAATTTGCAGGCGCAAGTAGGGAATCAACTTGTGCAAGACAGGGTCATTGGAGATTGCTGCGAGAGGCCTTCATCCTGCAGTGGACAAAAAAGAAAAGGCTGACGATGACCCTCGAGCTGCAAGCTGCGGCACTTTTGCGTACACATTTACTATGGTGATATTGCTCAGAACAACAAACATAGAACCAAGCTTTAAGGTAAAAAATGATATTGGGTTAAAATAAATATGCCCACACTATAATTTTTTTATCACTTCTGTTGGTGCACCATGGTCGTCAAAAGTGCTGAAGAGACATCATGACAAAAAGTACACAGTTATTTGAAGCAGCTACAAAGTTTGTGTAACATAGCCAGGAGATATCCGGAGCTGAAAGAATTTAAGTGCAACCACTGTAGACCCACAATAATTCTTCATGCATTGAATGCTTTTGCTTCACAAAACCATCATGCGCAATGCTGCCCAATGAGCCACATAAACATATCAACAAGTGCCTTTTGTTACAGCAAGAGCATGTACCAACTGTTAAATTGCGCAGACATGGAAGTTGTAGAAACCAATTGCACTTGGTCAAGAAATATTTTGCAATGGTTATTCTCCTGACCCATCCTGTTGATTTTCTGCTCGTGGCAACATAAATTTAAACTTTGCTTTCCTCACGTGCATGTCACACCATGTCACTGAAGGACAAAGGTTCACAATGTCAAAATGACATTTGCACAAGCTTTATAGTAATCAACACGAATACTTTTAATTAAGGAATTGGAGCAACTCCATTAACGTAGATCTGGAGACAGCTGTCCCTATCAGCTTGTAAGATTGGAACATAGAAACTATGAACAGAATGACAATGAAAAGCTGGGCTGGCATAATGTGACGATTCCATTCCTTTACCTGTTTCATCAGAGGTCCAAATGTTGCTCCACCAACATTATCAGCAGGATCGGCCAGTAATGGGCGATGAATGATAAGAAAGGAATAGACTGAATCGAAAAATATTGTCACATTATACCAGCCCTGTTTGCAAAGGTATGCCACATGTCTGCGTTATGCCAATGTTTTTTTTTTTTTACTCTAACCCGCCACCTACCGAGCCCAATGTTGGTGCCTGTACATTCTATATTGATGACAGCCCATGCCAAAAGAGTACATCTAGGCATAAAAATGTGCAAAGAAGCAATTTTGCACGTGCTTATTACCACTGCATGTATGATGGTGTTTGCAAGAGGGCACACTTCAAGGGGGCCAGATCACAAAATTTCAGCATTCCATTCCAATTCTCTTGTCATGGGCAACAAGAACGGATCTCAAGAAGAGCCACTGCAATACATGGCGCCACCAGGAAGCCTGCAGCACTCACCAAATCGAGCTCATGGCGCAGCACCAGCACGGCCTTCTCCCGGTCGGCCACCAGTTCCTCGAGGTACTGGTAACGCAGCTTCTTACGTGCCCGGCACTCACGTGCACTTTGTCGGCTGCGCTCCAGCTTGGCTCGCATATCACCCCGCTTGCTCCCACTGCTGCCACTGCCGCTGCTGCGCCCTCCTCCGCCAGTCGCCGAAGTGCCAACCGAGCTGCCTGAGCTGCGCCGACCCCGTCTTCCGCCGTGGCCCTCCTCCTCTACACTCTCCTGCATTTGACGGACACAGCACGGATGAGCAAACGGTCAGTTGAATGGAGGAGTGGTAGAGGGCACCAGAGAAATATAAAAGGTGATGAGATTAGGAAATGTGTGGATATAGGGTATATTTATTCATTCATGATAAGGGTGGCTGGAGATCTCTGGGAGAAGCTCTATCCTGCAGATTCTTTAGTTAAGCTGCCATTGCAAGAGTCAATGATGAAAGGCAAACATAAAAGACACAGTTTAAAATTATGTTATACGTGCAATACGAATAGTGGCATGGACAGTGGCCATGTTGAATCCCATTCCAAGCCAACCAGGCAACCCACACAAGCCAACTCCAACTTGTGACTTCAGGCAACACTCAAGTTCTTCAATTCTTCCGATTCAATTAATTTAATGGCGTAATTTTGCATCCTGGAAGTAGGCATTTTCAGTTTCCAAATGTGTAGCCATGTTTCTGCGAAGCCCTCGGCAACATATGCTGTACTTTTGCAGCACAGAGTAATATTAGTGTGTAATGCATGCCTGGTTCTGCACGGTGGCAACATGCGGCAGCTAGAATGATACAGGAGGGAGGTCATTAAATTGAACATATGACAAGATGCATTACACAAGCATAAACAAACACCCACTACTCACAGAATGGGGATGTAAAAAGGAAGAATACAACAGCAACGGTGCAAGAAAAAAGGGCAGCAAATGTGGTTTCACTGATATTGAACAACCTTTTGCTGTCAAGAATAGGCACCTGTCTGAAGATGCCACAGCTGCAGGGGTATAGTTAGGGGAGTGGGGGTATAGTTAAGGGAGTTGGGGCAGAGGGGCGCACCGAGCACGTGCCCCCTTTCTCCGGTCAAGTGGGTGACTCCATAAAAAAAAGTTACTGGCTATGCCACTGCACAGCCGAGTCTTGACTAAATGTTTATCATCAGCACATCTCTCTGCTCTATTTTTTATATGTTGTGAGACTTTTTCATGTCACTGACAATCACTATTCTTTAGTGTAGCAGGGCAGGAGATCCACACACACTGTACATCGACAAAGAAAAGTCTGCTGGCTTTCTTCCATATAATTATAGAAGTGGGCAGGCTGTTAGCTCAAACACAAGTCATTTTGATGATATGTGCAGGTGAATGAACCTTCCGCTCCCCTGCAAACCACAAATATACATTGGACATACCACGAAAGACCAAATATCCAGGGCATTTAACGACTACTAGTTCACTTTGTGATTGGGACATCTCTTGCACATCCAAAGCTTCTGTGCATTGTCTGTACATTGTGAGTTGTGACTAGATGAACGCACCATGATGCAGAAATACAAGCAAATTGTCTCTAATGCCTAACAATGAGATTCTGGGAAAGGAAAAATCGCGCTGTTGTCTATTCCAGAACTGTAGCTGGGCATTTACTTTGTTTTTTGTAGTCATGTACATGTCCGAGATCCTACGAGAGGGAGAATGTGTTCCTGAATAGCGAAATATCCATCTGTTCATTTTAAAATGATTCAAGTTGAAGTATTAAAGCTCAGAACTTCACTTATGACCCCATTTATTTTTTTGTCAGGCGGTTATCAGCAGCAACTTTGCACCACCTCTGTACGCACTGCTGGACGCCATGCGTCAGAAGCCAAAACTGCGGTTTCGGTTATCCCATCTTTTTTCTCATACATAAATGCTTTCTTTTTCAGTTATATCTATTAGTACACAGTTAAAAAATGTAATCTTTAACTTGCCAACATATATGGATAGATTATAAAGAAAAGCACACTTCAACTTGCAATATCAATATCTTTGACTTCACATTGCCACGGATATCAAATCAGCATGGCCCTTGACGTAAGTGCAGGGAAATTTACCGCACGCGAGCAACATGAAGTGTGCTGTATCGGTGTGCCTTTTCCACTTTTGTTCGGTTGACCATGGCCCAAGTACGTATATACTAGGTAGAACTGTACTGTTGCTTACTGAAATTTAGAGCGGTGCTTCTGACTACTATTTGTGGTATGTTTGTTCGCCTTGCGGAGCACTTATAGAAATGTCCTGAGGGCAACATTTTGGTAGTTTGGTTTCAGACATGTTTGTGTGGCTTGGTTTCTAGCGTACCTCTTCATGTGTCGAGATATTATATTATTATATAATATCTCGAGATATTATATATTAGCGTTATCTTTTTCAATGGTTATCTCAAAGTCTCTGGCAGCATTATGTTTTTAGCACTTTCGTGGTGCGAGAAGCTGCCTGAGCAAGTTGCTTATCAAGATGAACATTCCATCTCAGGATTCTATTCGTGTGGGTTTTCTTTTAGTATATATTTTTAAATATGGCTAGAAAGTACTGGCTTTCTATCTTGAATCTCATGGCCCAGATGCAGGTACTGTCATGCAGGCCATACCCTTTTGGTCATTCATTAGTACGATATTATTACCTCCCACTAATCAGTTTTAATCCTTCAAATGTAACTGTGCCATTGTGACTGCTGGTCATTTTCTGAGTTTTAACACCTATTTCTCATTACTTTTGCTTTAGTCAAGTTGAATTTCAAAAAATTTTATTGGAGTTAAAGTTTTTTTTAGAGATCCATGTTTAACCTGTTTGTACACAGCTAGAACTTGCAATTTTCATACATGTGCCTGGCTGTGTGCCAATAATTTTTGCAGTAAAGCTTTATCAATTGTATAAATAAAAAGTAACATTGATATGACACTGAGTCTCACTTGTGTGCTTTACCTAGTGCTTACTGAACTCACTTTTTCATGTAGCCATTGCAGGATTTGTAATAATTCACAAGGATCAAATACAGATCTACGATTTCGTCAGCCCAATTTTCACATTTTGATGAGTTCTAGGACTACATATAAAAGTTGACAGTCACTTCAGCATATGCTAATGACGATGAAGGCCTGGGCACTCACAAGACATTCGTTATATTACTTGTCATTCTCATTCAAATGCATTTCCTATTACTTGTTTTCTCCCACCAAGGTCGTGAGTTCGAGTGCTTTAATTTACTTGACCTCAATTAACTGTGCCTCAACTTTGCCCTAATTAACACCAGTGGTCGTGGGTTGAACCTCTACCAAAGGTCGAGGGTTTTAGTGCTGTAATTAACTCTATTATAACTAGCAGCTTTTCATTAACAGTGCCCTAATTAACACCAAATGTAGTGGATTTGACTCCTACCAAAGGTCAAGGGTATATGTGCCTTAATTAAATATATCTTAATTAACGTCACCCTAATTAACATCAGATGTCATGGGTTCGAATGACTTAACTCTATCATAATAACCTTTACCTTAAGCGTGGCAGTTTGGGCGAGTTGGTATGTCATGACTTTTTTTTAGGCTTGTAGTGCAGCTTAGGAAGAGCAAAAAAGGAAGGAGGTAGGGGCAATGAAAGGGAACGGAAAACAGACAGAATGGCTCACTCTGTTTTCCGTTTCCTTTCATTACCCCTACCTCCTTCCTTTCTTGCTCTTTCTGAGCTGCGCTACAAGCCTAAAAAAATACCTCTACCTTGATTAAAGCCAAAGGTAGTGGGTTCGACTCTCTACCTTCACCATGGCAATTGGAATCCAAATTGGAGATATGGTTGGTTTGCCCATATCTCCATGTTGGGTCGTGGGTTCAAGTGCCTTAACATTGCCTTACTTAACACCAAAGGTTGCATGTTCAACTCCCAACAACAGACGAGGGTCCAACTCGCACCAAAGGTCATAGGTTCCACTCTCGACCTTTACGATGTGAATTGGAATCCTACTTGGAGATATGGCTGGTTCGCCCATATTCCATCAAAGGTGGTAGGTTAGAGTGTCCTAATTAACTATATTTTAATGAACTGTGCCTTAATTTGCTTCACCCTATTTAACACCAAAAGTCGAAGGTTAAAGCCCGAATTTTGGTGCCATAGCATCGGACATTGGGTTTTTTAACGCATGAGCCGTTTAAGGATTTCGCCCTAATAAGAAAGATACCTCAGGAGTGTTGCAATCTAAATTTTTACATTTACACGTTTACATGTTAACAAAACATTTAAAACAAGGTCACCATTTACTTGACGACAATGGTGCTAACTGTGGCATCAGTGTGCCTCAGCAGATGTACCAGTGAGGACAAATGAAATGCAAACAGCGGAGCATGTGGCCAAAGGCATAACTAACGGTACAGTGCATGTCATCGGCTAGTGATTGTGCACGTGCATGGGCATGTGGTTATTGCACAGAGTGTAGCGCTGCTCGCCATACTACCATAAACGTCACCCATATTTCGTCTGAAAGTTGTTTCCTCATCTCTCCGTGGCAGTGCCATTCCCACCTGGCAGTACACTGTTATGGTGGCTTGCACCATCGCTGCATCTGTAGCATGACATAGCTGGCATGTACCTAGTTTCATAACGTCTGTTGCTTTGCTTTTGTTACCACAATCAAAGCTGCCAGTGTCTAAGTGTAATTTGAGTAGCACCAAAAATGTATTATACTGGAGGAGCAACAGTGCTAGCCACCTTAACAGTAATCGCACATGGGAGCGGCACTGCAATGGCGCTGTGAGAATACAAGCTTCAAACAAAACACAGGAGACATAATCGCACTAGGACAAGCAGCCCCGCATTCCGCGTCAAAACCACATGCGTGTGCATGTGTACAACGATTGCTGGCCGACGCTGCACACTTTGTGTTCAGTTATGCTTCGACCGCGTGCTCTGCTGTTTGCATTTCATTTGTATTCCATAGTACATCTGCTGTGGCACTTGAATGTATGCAGCTCATTATAGCGTGAACAGGTAAGATCCATTACATGTTCTATGAACTTCCTGTATCCCTAAAAGAAACATCTATTAGAGGTCACTTATGCCCAGCTGTGACATCCTTTCAATGTTGCAGCAACATAATCTGGATGGGACATAGATTATCCATAGTGCGCATCTGCAATGTTGTTTGGAGAAATATAGATATCCATAGGATGTGTGCAATGTCTAAAATATGATGTTCTCTGGACATCTATGGGACATAGATGGTTCACTGGGTCTATACTTCCGTTATAGAAATACAGCTCGAGTACATATTGCAAATATTTGCCATGTCTACATAAGTGTTTCGTATGTCGGGATAAAGAAACCTTAACAAAGCCTGGAATATTATAAGCACCATTCCAAAGTATCTGTAAAAGCAAGGTCAAACAAGTATTGCGCTATTGTATGACCAATCGCAACACGACGACGAAGCTGGGCCAACAAAAGCCGACCTATTGCGCCTACCGACCTGCCCAACGCAGTCGAGCCGCACACGGCGTCACGCGCAATATGACGCAGAAGCGCGGCGGCACGTCAGCAGCTGCTTTCGCTACTCCAGTAACACCGGCTGTACAACCGACTGGCATACGGAGGCCGGCGATCGAGCAGTGAATACTATGGAGGTGCCGTTGTCGGCGAGCCGACGACCCACCGGAGTGGCTCCGGCGAAATGCGTCGCAGTACGAAACCCGCCACACAAAAACAAGCACCAACTTCTCGGGGCACTCAGTGCGCCGCGCCGCTGTATACGACGGCTATACGTACGTGCTTCACTTGTTTCAGTGTCGGATCTCTTTCGTTCGAGGACGTTGCTCTGTGAGCCGTGTGTGCGTTCTAAAGATAGCGGTAGTAGTAAAATTCTGATCACAGCAGCGATGCGCGTCGCGCTTGAACTTACGTGCCGCTGACCGCAACCGTCGCACGGAGTGGTGGTAGAGAAGGTAGAGAGAGCGAGAAGGCGCTCGCCCCTAGGGACAGTGAGACACTGATTGCTCCGACGCCGAGCCCGTCTTGTCACCAGATTCTAAAGCGCTTTGCCGCTTCGTGCAACGGGACGCTCAGTGAGATGCCGAGTACGCCAGCTACGCGATACACGAAACGCGGTTATTCTAAACAGCTGGGGAGGCGCCAGCAGTGACTGGAAGTACCTTTAGTGATAGCAAACCGCTGTCACAAGCGTTATCCAATGAATAAAAGTAGCATACACAAGAAAAACAATAGATGTTCACTTCGACACAAGTGATGGCGATAAGAACGTTGTCCGGTAGTGCTTGTATGCGTGCGCGGTCGCTTCGCACTCCGGTAGCAAATAGCACAGCACGGGATGTTCACGGCGTCACTGCAACCGGATCGACCGGATGCAGTGGCCTGAGGAAAAGTACCTAGGAGCTAGGGAAACGAAGGAGTCAGACTCAGTAGAGAAAACAAGGTCTTTGAATGGATTGCATAAGGATGGATGATTGAAACCGACCAAAGGTATCCTTATGTAACGGCAGTCGCAGCAAAACAAACTGCCTAACGTTAGCAGCGATGTATACGTGCGCTCAACAAATGTAACACGAGATGACAAAGAACACAGATTTAGGGACGCGCGTTCATCTGTTCTCTGTGCATACACCGCATACATAACAGCTGAACGCAGGGCACACTAGACCTTAAATGTGCCGCACGCGTGGCAGATTGTGAGCGCGAGACATCCAAACCGCGAACGATCATCCAAAATGGCAGCGCGAGCACGTCACGACATGCATTGCAAGGAGAACCGCCATTCTGCTAAGGCAACATGACAACATTCTTTGACAGCGACTGGACAGAAGAAATGTGCATGAATTTCACCACTGAAGTGAATCGCGAGGGGAAAGTGACTGCGCGACAGTATTAAGTACCTGCAAGCACTCAGTATTACAAGACAGAAAGAAACCGTACAGGCGAACCACGCTAAGGAACCGAAGGTATATACCATCACTATAGGAACAGTTTAGGCATCGAAGTTACCTTTTGAAGAATTTAAACTTCATATACTCACCCTTTTAACGTAGTGGACGTCGTATTCGGCCGTTTCCATCTGCATTATCCGAGTGACATATTTAGTAGCAACCGCATTCAAGCAGTCACATCTCTGCAGCCAACGTGTGTCTGTTTACCTCGTCATATGTTTGGGAGGGTTTTAGCTGTTAGTAGCGAGCCGAGGTTTCGTATGCAACAACACAACATTCAAGGTCGGCTTAATCCAGCAAATTCTACAGGTATAAATTTCACCTAAACGTCAACCCTTGTTCAAATAATAGTGCATAAATATGTCTAATTTACCGATTCTTTAGCGCAACTGCATGTACGACAGGAAATAATTTCACCTTTAAGATTGCGCGCGAATTTTGAACCCTGATTTGAAGGTCGATGGAACTACGAAACATTGTCACGCGTTCCCACAGCTTTGTTTAACAAATCAACAGCTTTACCACATCAGTGTACGATCTATGTCTACAGGTTACCGTTTGCTTAATGGAAAACAGCGATCAGGGACGGCCCCGAACTTTAAAAAAGTTTACCATTCTGTTCCTTAGCGTGTCGATGAATAATCACAGTTTCGCTATACGGGCGAGGCAATGAATGCGATATCAACATGTTAGAATATTACACGAAATGCAAGACTCGTAGTTGCAGTGGCAATACGAAGTAAACGTAAGCTGAGTAAGTAAAAACGAGCCGTTGTGCTAGGGGTCATCTGTTTGAATCATCCCATGGAACAATTTCATTTATGTTTATTAAATAAAGCCACCGTCTATCTTAGGGGCTTTACCACCAGATTTACGTATCGAACATGTTTCAAACCTCTCTTGTGGGCCGATCTCGGAGGTTGTGCACAGCCACGCCAATGAAATTAAATCATTTGGAGGTTTGAACTGATATTGTTTTGCACTTTTAATATTGAAGCCTGCGAATTTTTAAGATGAAAGGCATGCGCTGTCGCTGTTTTGTTTGATGACATTTGTTCGTGGGCTGCCGTTCTCCAAATTCTGAGGACTAATTTTACCAAGCATGTAAGACCTAAGCAACATTAGTTATAGAATGGTTTGACAATAAAACCCGCATATACCGCGTGTAATATAACAGGGCGTGGCGTATAGCATACCTAAATTTATGTGGAACCTCACGGTGGCAACGATGACAAAGAATTCGCTTAGAGTGCCCATATATTGCAATAAAAAATCCCAGCACCACTCATGCTAGGCCACCCTACCTGTGCCAACACATGTTCATAAATTTTTAAAGGTGAGTGTAGAGGTGGAAAGACGTCTGCAGTTATCCAACTTGACACATCTTACAGAAGTGGTTCGTTATGAGAAAGGAAAAGTTGGAGCTATCTTCTGGAGCTATTCTGCGTTTAAAAGACTACGTTCTCTCTCTCTCTCTCTCTCTCTCTCTCTCTCTCTCTCTCTCTCTCTCTCTCTCTCTCTCTCTCTCTCAAAATTAGTCGCTCTCTGTCTTATCCTGCAGAATTAATCTGCGGAAAACTAAAGTAATGTTTAACAGCCTCGCAAGAGAACAGCAGTTTACGATAGGTAGCGAGGCACTGGAAGTGGTAAGGGAATACATCTGCTCAGGACAGGTAGTGACTGCAGATCCAGATCATGAGATTGAAATAATCAGAAGAATAAGAATGGGCTGGGGTGCGTTTGGCAGGCAATCTCAGATCATGAACAGCAGGTTGCCGTTATCCCTCAAGAGAAAAGTGTATAACAGCTGTGTCTTACCAGTACTCACGTACGGGGCAGAAACCTGGAGGCTTACGAAAAGGGTTCTGCTTAAATTGAGGACGGCGCAACGAGCTATGGAAAGAAGAACAGTGGGTGTAGCGTTAAGAATTAGGAAGAGAGCAGATTGGATGAGGGAACAATTGCGAGTTAGTGACATCTTAGTTGAAATTAAAAAAAGAAACGGGCATGGGCAGCGAATGTAATGAGGAGGGAAGATAATCGATGGTCAATAATGGTTACGGACTGGATTCCAAGAGAAGGGAACCGTGGCAGGGGGCGGCAGAAAATTAGGTGGACCGATGAGACCAAGGAGGTTGCAGGGACAACATGACCACAATTAACACATGACCGGGGTAGTTGGAGAAGTATGGGAGGGGCCTTTGCCCTGCAGTGGGCGTAGCCAGGATGATGATGATGATGATGATGATGGTGTCTTTTCCTGTTCTGCTCCGTTCCTTACTCCGTGCAGCATCTGATAATACCTGGGGTGTGACAATGAACCCCTTCGTCAATTTTTCACGTCGTTTGTTCTTGACTGCGACAAGCAGCCGATCCGGCGTTTCACAATATCGGAAACGATTGATAGACTCTGCAAGTTTAGCAAATTTGATCAGTAATGGCCCCTGGCGATCGAAAAAAAGTAAACACCTTTTAGGCGGAAATAACGCCTTTGCTTTCTTTGGGAGTGATGGATTGGAATGTTTCCACTGTAAGCATTGCCGTCGTGTTACAGGCTCGTAATAGTGGCCCCATGATTCGTCCCCGGTTACAATTGCGGACAAGAAGTCATCACCCTCGTTGTGATACCGGATCACATGAGTCAAGGCAGTGCCGAACCTCTCAGTCTTCTGGCGGTGGTTCGACATCTTGGGCATCAGTTGCGCATACAAGAGCCGATAATCGACATGTTGATGAATTATGGTGTGAACCGAACCGTGAGTGTTGTTCGCACGCTCTGTCAGTTCATCGATGCTTATCCTCCGTTCTTGTATAATTAGCTCATCAACCTTTGATATTGCGTTGGGGGTGATTGCACGGTGGCTTTGGCCCGGTCTTGAATCGTCTTTGCAACTTTCACGTCCTAGTTTAAACCGTTTGCTCCAACGCTTCACAGTGACCAATGAAATGCAATGTTCAACGTATACGGCAGCCATACGGCGACTAATTTCTTTTTTTTTTGGGGGGGGGGGGGACACCTTCAGTGGTCGAAAACCTCACGAAACCACGCTGTTTAACTTTTGGAGCGTCCGTTATGTCACGCAACCATGTTGAATCCTGTGTATGAGAGCATTAAATAACATTTGTGCTCACACCTGTGTGTCACTTTTCTATATGAGAGATGCCTGTGTGTGCTACGTGCATGCATGGCAGATAATGAACCGAACCATTATTACGCGGGGTGGGTTGGCTCACTTTCATTACACTCGTCCTCGTACATTAGAAATGCGAAGATACAATGGAATATACAAATGCGAAGATACAGCTTTATAAAGCGCAAGAAAGTTTCACTGGAAACCAAGTTCACTGCACGTATACACAAAACCTTGCAACAAGACATTTAAATATACGTATAGGTCTCCAGTAAATCTAATATCTAAGAAAACGTCACTGCATATAACGCGTTAAACAAGGCAAATAAATACGTTGGGCAATCACATAATCCTAAGACCCCTCTCCCTCCACTCCCCTCGATGTATCACGCACTGTTAGGATCGGCCTGCAGGGGTACCGCTCTGCAAAGCTATTTCAGCCCGCTGCACGTGCTTCGATCGACCCGCGGTGGGGGCGCCCTACATAGAACCACCGAGGACAGCGCTAACCAACCATGAACTTACTTCAGAGAACTGCGGACTGCGGCACCTCTGGAATTTAGAGGCGCCGGCTGGGGTCGGTCGTGACCACCTGGCTACGGGGACGCAAGACAATGGACACCACGACGGCTGCGTTGTGAAGGTCAGCTCCGAGTGCTGCGAAGGTCGTCTGCCCTGGGAGGGGGGCAGTGAAAGTGCGTACGTGTGTGTGTGAGCCCTCCTCCTCCAAAAAGGTGGGTCGTCTACGATGACGTCGAACGATGACGTCGAACGATGACGTCGAACGGAGTGTTTATAAGCAGCTGTTTGTCGCTGCTACAGTGAGCTCGTCGTCGTGCTCTGTGCTCGTCAATGTACTCGTGAGCTGTGTGCTCGTAAGGTGTGTGCTGTATGTTCGTCTTGCGTGCTCCATTTGGGAGCCACGCTTAGACTGTTGAATGTATCCTCTTGTTTAAAATGTAAATACTGAAAATTAACCCTGCACGCCCTGTCCCCCCAAGGTACTTCCTACGACTACGAACGCCAAATCTTACAGCGCGGCGGAAGGCGGCGTGCTTCTTTCCCACTTTTCTCACTTGCGCACAGAAGACTGAGCCACCATCGTTGGCACACCCATGCCACCCCCCAGCCCCCCTCGCTCATGCAGCATGCGGCACGTGGTAACGATGTTATCGCCCTTGAACTTTATAGGGAAGATAAGGGCGACGGCGACGGTAGGAATGTACCTGCAATGTCCATATAATTGCTATCGCAATAATATAGTAAGGGTATCCGGCAGCTGAGACGTCCCGTGGCCCTTTACTTTCCGCAAAAGAAGCAACGAAATCGAACTTTCGCCATGCGGCAATTCACAGCGCCGCAACAATGTCTTTTGTTCTTTTTGTGGGGCCGGAGAACCGTAAGGAAAAAAAACGCAAAGGAAACTACGTTGGCCACAATCTAACGCCTACTTTGGGCACCTAATGTGGCTACCGAAGGAATATCGAATCAAACGCGAGAGGCTTGGCCCACAGAGAACCATACGTATACTGCTCGGTATCCTGCACCGGCGAGACAAAAGACTTTCCGGAGAGTTTGCATTCAAGCGAACGTGTTGCAAATTGCAATCCGTCGAGTCCCCACAGTACCTTTCGTCTCGTAGGACCTCGCCATATGACCTCGCTACGTGCTTTGTCAACTTGTCTGATAGTGTGTTGATTTGGATCGTATCATTGTATGGTCCGATGTAGGACTTTAGAAAAGTTAATGCACCTTTGGCGTCAAATGTTTATCACAACATTAAACCCACAAAGTTCCGGAATTGAAAATCTAGAACACGACTTTGGAAATGTCTGCACCTTTCACACAAAAAGTTTATGAGAACTTTATACCCATAAAGTACCGGAATTGAAATCCATGCGCTCCGTAGATTACTCAGCCTCCGCGAGATGTCGCGACGAGCCCGCTCGCCATCAAAACGCCCTTGGAAACTTTGTGCTCGGATGGCGCTCCTTGGCGTTATGTGACCCCCGGTGCATGGCCGTTGCCGCGAAATCCAGCCCGAGTTTGCAATGTTCGCGCTAAAATGTATTTTCGAGTGTGAAAAAGACATTCCAGAGAAAAGCCATGATTTCCGGCGCCGGGGTTTGTTTTGGTCGGCGGTGAATGATAGCCCGAAAAAATTTCGGGGAGGGGGGGGGGGTGGGGGGGGGGGGGAGGGCTGAAGCCCCATAAGTCTCCTCCCCCTCCCGGGGCTACGCCCCTGGCCGTGATGTCTCCTTCTCACTCAACACTATGACTGGAGGCTGTCGTGCTTCTGCGATGACCAGGGGGCAGCTTTTTTCACGGGTCAGTGTTGAGGCGTTTTTGAAGTGAATAGACAACTTTCCGTGCCTCGACCCGCACCCTCAGGCTCTTGAAAACCAGAATTTGCGCCAATATCTCGCATATGCAGACAAATACTTTCTTGAGACTCATAATGGCAAGCCCGTACCGATTACGGGCGAGAAAAACTTAATTGAAGAAAGTGAACGCGGAAGTGAGAAGCTGCCCCTTGGCTACCTCGTGCGTCTACAGAAATTCAGTGCTCCCGTGATGCCCACTAAGTCAGTAGTAGAAGAAAAAAGAAAACTAGAAAACATAAAAAAATAAGCTGGTGCAAATGAATGAGCCATGCATAGACGTATATACTAAGCGGGGGGGGGAGGGGGTGGCAAAGGGCACACCTTTTCCCTCACTTTTGAAAGCAGGCTTTATCGGCTACCCATTGGCTAACACAAGAAAACAACAGCCGAGGACAAGTCTTCATTCGGAATAGCGGCGATTTAATTAATTTTCTATAGCGTTTTTTTTATTTATTCCGCCGCAAGTTTTAAACTCCACCGCTTGCATTATCCCGAGTTTCTTGGGGCCGTCGAACTTTTCTTAAACAAAAGCAACAATCCTTCACTATGCATGAAGCATTATAATTTACAGGTCCCTACTAGTTGAACACGCGTGGTTGTCAACCAGATGAATTAATTGTAATGTAGCGGTGCGCGAATATTCCAAATTTCGAATACCAATTCAATAGTCATTGGTATATTCGAATCGTATTCGATTGGAGAATTCATTCTTCAATATTGTCGGGATTCGATCTTTTCTTTCTATTTTTTTTTCAAATATAAGTAAAACTAAGAGTCAACAGGGAAAGGTACTGATGTAGGTGATGAGAGTTCCGCATGCTTTTGATACAAGAGAGCCAAGATTGTATTGCGGAGAACCAGTTTCTAAAAATAAATATTTTTGCATCTAAATAACAAAAAATCCTAACGAACGCATTGGGCAAATAATTTATCAGGATTGTCCAGTCATTAAGATCAGGATGGCTCGCCTCTAAACAGCTTATGACTTCGTCGTGTCGGTTTAGGCAAAGAAATATATTATTTGTTTACCTCATCACATTTGGTGGTGTGCCTCAGAGGCGTAGCGGGAGAGGGAGGGGCTTCAGGCCCTCTGCCCCCCCCCCGCCCCAAACAAAAAAAAATATCTGCCGGTGTCCGGCTCCCTTTCATGCCTGGCACGTCGATACCAACAAAGGGGCCTATATGCTTCGTTCGCCCGTCCGAAACAAGTACAGGATGGTACACGACTTCAGGCAGACCAAGGGTCTGCTCAAGGTAATGGTTGTATTATTATGCACCAAGAATAATGGCACCTTAGCCTTCCTGCCCGAAAAAAGAAAAAGAAAAACTGGCTACGCGCTTGGAGCCTTTAAAATGGTGTGCGGTGCTGCAGTACTACACTTTGCAACAAACTCAACATTCTACGTGCATCCGTCAAATGACCATTTTGTCTCATTACGGTCACTGTCGTGTTACATTAGACGCGATAACTTTTCGCTTGTTTCTCATTCAAGGCTCCTCCGTTCACTGTGCGTCTAGTTCTGAACGGTAGTACATGTATACAATAACGTAAGCAAACATCTTCTTTTTAACGAAACACACTCACGATACGCACTCCATAAAGCACTTTTATTCCTACTTCTTAGAAATCATAGAATATTCGGTGTTCGATTCAATATTCCAAAGTTATTTTTCTCGAACATTCGTATTCAATTCGGAAATGTCACTTTTCGAACGCCCCAATGCTAAAGAATGGCGCATTTTTCAGCTTCTTTTATGCAACGGCAATGCGCAATGATATATCTGTTTTGATAGAAACAGATATAAAAACACACGGTATTTATTAACAGTGCGCATACTCGGGCATGTGGAAGTCCGCTCGTTTATTGTGCATGGTAATCGAATTATATATAAGAGCCGGAGTCGTCTCTGATCTCGTCACTGGCATCAGTGGCGAAGGATTGCCTTCAATCGTCAAGATGCTTGATTTCCATCGCTTCGGCCGCTCGACAAGCATATAACCTGCCTTTTGAAGGGATACACTCTATACTTCCTCACGTGAAGGTGGGTTATTTACGTGCCTCGACCATTGCAGCGCCGCGAGTGTCTAAATTTGGGCCATGTTAGCGCTGCGCTGTCTGCACTGGCCAGACGACTCCGCTGTGCAGGCAGTCACGGCTAATCTTTTTTTGTACGGTCGAGGCAACAAAATGCTCGAATTGCGATGGCATCCATGAGGCACACTCTAAAGATTGTCGCGCGATAAAATAAAGAGATCGCAACACTGCAAAGCATGAGCATGAACAGCTTGGGGCACAAAGAGGCGGCAGTTCGCAAGCAGAGCAAGCGATATAATTGAGCTCCCTCGCTCCCGTCATGCCGGACCAGTAAGAGTTGTCTAAAACGACTTCGGGTGGACCTCCAGAGGCGACGCGTAAAGTCAATAGCGCCAGCCTGGAAACGAATGCATGGCCACGCGTACCACCGTGGACACCCGAATGTCAGCAAGAACCATAAGAGCACTTCGAGACGACCCGATCTGACTCGGTCATCAAGGCAAATGCTGCGACAGTTTCTGTCTCGCTCATATATGCACGTGTAGCGAGAACAGCTGTGGAAATCATGGGTGCCATATAGACGGTCTCCTGGGTACGATCCAGTAGCCCCGATCCCTCTCCGCTAGAGTGGATGATATGCCGTGCAGCGTTCCCGTGCCAGTTGCACAGAAACAGTAGACTGTGCAGCAGCTGTCGTCAGCGCCTTCGTCACGTTACCTTGTCTTTCTACCCTGTCTGTCGTTCCCACAAATCCCTTCTTCAGCGCGGAGTAGCAGGCTAGAGGAATGCACGTCATTCAGGCCTACCTCTCCGTATATTTCTCTCATTAAAGTTTATCTCGCTCCTGATTGTCGACATTAACTGTGAGATGAGTTGTGCCAGACTCTTTTTATTGCGTATTTTTTTAACCACGTAAATCGCTTCTGCCTCCATCGCTTCTGCCTCCTGCGACGTCCTCCAATATTATCATTGCAACATGCTGGCCTTAAAACAAGTAATTTAAAAGTTCATTTACGAATCTTTGTTAGCGAATAGATTGCGACGGCCACTGGACCACTAGCGCTGGCCTTGCTAAAAGAAGAATAATAAAAGCAAGGAATAATCTCATCGGTTAAATTCAATTTTGAAAAAAAAATCTGATTTGTTAGAGAGAGAGAGAGAGGAAGTGAGAGGTGGTGAGAGAAGTTGCAGCTCCCCCACCCCCTTCCCCCCAATTCGAGAACTAGTTGGCATGCCACTGGAGGCACGACAATCTGAACACGTATACATTTCGGCAGCTTCTGCGAATGTGTGTAAAGGTGCGTCCACAAAAGATTTCTACGGAGGTACCTGCAAGGTATGGCTGTACTACATGCCCTACTAGCCCGTTTCTACCATTGCAGGAACAAAGTGTCCTTAGCCACGGCGAATGCACTATACGTAAGGCGCCGCGCTTAGATTATAGCGTTTGATCGAGTCTGTTCTGGGTCTTATGCGAAAACTTTGCGGAGAGCCTACATCGATTGCTATCCAAGAATACATGAAGCATGCGTTTGAGAGGCGGTAATTTTTGGCATTATGCGTTATGCGTTGCGCCTCCCTTACCGCCATGCCTTACAAGTACGCGGGAGCCAACCGGTACTACGAGCACCACTTCCTCAAGGACCAAGTTCGGAACCACGTACAGTGTCTGCCACATCCTTTGGTGTGTGGTTCTGGGCATCGCCAAATTCCGACGTATTGTCGATATTCGCCATCTCGTTAGCCCTGATTGGTTTGAAGGTGGCTACGACCTATGTGATTGGCTCAAGAATGCCGCCACGACGGAATTCCAGAATATGACGCAATTCGGCAGCGTCTAGAATAGGCGCCCCTGGTTGCTGAGTCACAGCGGCTCGACGACAGCGTCTCAAAACTCTAGAGATGCCGCAAGGGAATAATGCGAGAACGCATCCTCCTGACACTTTACCTACCACTAGCGTCCCTATATATATGCAGGAAGACTACCTACCACCCAAACGCCGCGCCACAGGGCGGTACCGCATGGTACCACCAGTAGCTGTACCGATACCACCACGTGGTTTTTAACGGCGTTAGACACCGCACTGTGTTCGGGATCGGCCTAAGAAAAAATATAAACACGAAAAGATCGATCTATATATCTATATAGAGCGGCACAAGAAAACTAAAGGACACCTCTTCAAGAACTTCGAGGTCGAGCTTGCGCGCATTCATTACAAGTTTTAAAAAAACGAGACGGCAAGGGGCGATACGTTAAGTAATCCTGGCGCCCGTGGCGATAACATCGCTAACATACAGACCTCGGATTCCCCATGCGCTGGCTCGCCAACAAGGCGGCGGCCGAGGCCATCCCACACACGAGCCAGCGCAGGACGTCGCGTGCTCGACGCCGACACGAGACGACGGTGAGGCGAGATCATCGCTTCGTCGCGCCGTTGCTTTACTCGCCGGGGTCGAGGGCTGCGTGGTTTGCAGTTCGCGTGCGAACCCCTCGAAGTCGTGAGAGTCCAAACGCATTGTGTTCAACGATACGTGGCGGACGTAGCCAATGTACCGAAAATACGCGGCTGTAACCCAGTGGCTGTGGCGTTGTGCTATACTAAGCTCGAGGTCGCGACTTCGATCCCCGCCGTGGGTGGCCGTATTCCGATGGGGGCGGTATGCAAATTAGGTAGAACACATTCTTGATGCCTGCATGTCCATGTGAGCGAAGCTCTCTTGGTTTTTGGAGAGCGGTACATTGAAAGGCAACACATGGTACATGCAACGGGGTGGTCTCTTATATTTGCAGATTACTGCTTGTCCATAGTTTTGGGTTGTTTCCTTTCTTTTATGCGAAGCATACTAGCCGCACAACCACGCTCTTCCTTGCTGCGCCGCGCGCGGCCGCGTAGCTACCATATGACGTCATAACAGCTGCAAAAGCGGATGCTCAACTCGTGTGCTCGCTTGCGGCCGCGTAGCTACATAGCCGGGTCTCAGCTCGTGCGCTCGCCTGCGGTCGCACAGATGGTACTGCGGCCTAACTCCCGCTCCTCCCGCTAGGGCACTGACGTCACAACAGCTGCAAGCCGGGCTCAACTCTTGCAAGATGGGCTGGGTGGGAATCGAACCAGGGTCTCCGGAGTGTTTTGTTCCGCAGCTGTCTGGATCTTCCGTGAGGACGCCATTCACAACTGAGAGAAAGGGTATTCTGCGGCCTCCTTTACATACGAGTGCTGACATCAGTTCCCTATTTGCAATTAATTACAGTGCTTCCGAGTAGCTTTCCCAGTTATTTGCGAAACGTAACTGCTCTCGCTACTGTAGAAAGATCCCGTGCTGTCTCTTTCCGCGCATTTGAATTGCTTTCTACTATGCGCGTGCCTCCTAAATCACGTGAATGAACTAAGAACACATGTAGCGCACGACCTTCAGTCAAACGCCGCAGTCTATCGGGGCTCATAGGATATTCATGCATGAGCGCCGAGTGCGGGAAGGGTGTATAGAGGAAACTCTGGCGTTGATCCACGACTGGAATTATGGGAAGTACATGGATTTGTCTGATAGTCGTGCTTGTGGATTCAGAAGTTCTTGTCCATTCGTTTATTACGCTTCGCGTGCCTTCATTGTCGCAAATTTCAGCGCAATCTAAACTCTTCGAAGTGCAAAAGACGCAGCGAATTAGCCCGCGCAATCGCTACTAATTGCAACGATTGAGCCTGTCGAGGTGGCCAAGTGGAAACGCGCCAAGCGTCTCAAGGCGTTGGCATTGCCCGCGATAAATTCATAACGGTGTTATATATGTCGCTTGCCGATCGATGCATGCGTCCGTGGCGTAATAGTTTCGATATCGGGCGCCTGTGCTAGAGGTTCTGCGCTCGATTCCTGCAATCATGATTTTAATAATGCTTATTTAGCAATTTTAATAATGCTTATTTAATGACTTGTTACGCAGTACATCGTGGAAAATGACGAGTTCACAAATTCACGAAGCCGTTTGAAGCCAGAAGGACGAAATATAGGCAAATCCATGTACTTCGCATAATACCCATGCTGGGGCTCAACTAATAGGGGCCTTAGTCTCAACCACTCCCATTGCAGCTCCCGTAGACACTAGCGCCAGAGTTCCTTCTAGTAGTTGTTGCATGAAACTGTATGGTGAGAGAGCTAGTTGCCCTTACATTCACCGCACGTGAATGTTGCGCGTTTTAACGCGACAGCGTTAAGGAGCTCGTGTCGCAGAAAAGGTGGTGTCGTCGGCGTCTGCGGCGTTGGCCGTGAGCGATAAATCCCAGCAGGCACTTTTCAGTTCCCTGTATATACATCGTCATCTGGCGGATAGACGCGCCTTTCTGTGCGTTGCGCTTTAGTACAACTAGTCATGCGCATCAGTCCGATCGTTCCACCGATAACTGCTGGCTTGAGGCACTTCATGAGTGTAATTCTGTACTACACATTTGTTTGGCCGTCATGAGTGCGTGGAGAATATTACTGCAGACCTCTTGCTCGTCGATACGGAAGCGCTATAGATGCTCAGAGCGCATGGCTGTCGGCACGCTTTGCGCCACCGGTGGGCGCAGAGGACGCCGAGCTGATGCATTGTCGCATGCCACGAAAGCGAGTGCCTTCCTCTCGCATTATGATTGCACCACTCTGTCGCCCAGCTATTAAATTTAGGGGAAAATTAATTCTGATGGTTCTACGTGCCAGAACCGCGATCTGATTGTGAGGCTAGTCCTGGTAGGTGACCCCGGATTAATTTTGACCGCCTGTGGTTCCTTCTTTTATTTTCTTTAATTGCACCCCATGCACGGTACGCCGGCGTTTTTGCATTGCTCTGTGTGAAATACACTGGGCTTACGCGTTTGTCAATGTTTTCGTCGATTGCGAGGGACGAAACCCTCATCTAATATTTACTTTTATTTACTCGCGGAAAAAAGTAGCATTACGTTAAAGGAATTGACAAAGAAAGCAACTTGGAAATGTTTTTCAACATCTATATGAATATAGAAGAAATGAAGCCATCCTATAATAGTGCAGGCTTTTCCAGTTCGCATAATAGTAACAATATTAACAAATAATATTCAAATAATAGGAGAAACAACGTCAATGGGTCGAAAAATATAGAGCGCACAGTCATATATGCACACACGACCATACAGGCTGTCCCACGTAGTTTGAGCCAAACTTTAAGTATATGCAAACGATACGTAGCTGGACAAAACCGAGGTAATGTTGTTTGCCGTCGCTTGGAGATGCTCTGATTACATTTTGCATTCCGCCTAATTACAAAATTAGACCATTAATCAATCAGCTTCTCAAATATTATAATTAGATGACAAGTGTCAATGAGAAAATTGTATAGCAACACGAAAAACTTCCGATGGAGCTTTCTGTTGCTCAATACGTGCTACACATAAGTGTGTTTCCGGGCATTAAAGGAGCCAGCGAATACAAAAAACATTGCTGCGCGACTGGCCGCTCTAGGCACTTTGCCTCAAGCGGCCAGTCGCGCGGCCTTTCATTCATTCATTCATTCATTCATTCATTCATTCATTCATTCATTCATTCATTCATTCATTCATTCATTCATTCATTCATTCATTCTTTCTTTCTTTCTTTCTTTGTTTCTTATTCATATTGCATATTCATTTTTGTTTGGAACGGCCGATAGCTCCAAATGCAATTGCTGCGGTGTGTAAGGGGCTATAGAACACCTCCCGTGCTACTGTGCATCCTTTAAAAATGAAAGACATGACCTCCACACATCTTTAAGTCAGTTGGATGGAAAAGCTTTCACATTGAACAAGATCCTGGGACCATGGTCTCGTATATCGCAGCTAAAGAAGGTCACAAAATTGATGCGGCGGTTTATGAAGGCTACCAGACTGAGTGAGTGACCGTCTGTGATACAGAGCAGAGAGCTTTCACTACGTCGGCATTATCAACAGTAGACTTTCTTTTCTCTTACCCTTTGCTTCCCATTTTCTTCTAACTCCAGTGCAGGGTGGCCAACCGGGCTCAGTCCTGGTTAACTTCCGTGCTTTTCACTTATCCCTTTCCCCTCTCTCTCATCTTTCTTTCTTTCTCTTTCACTTCTTGCCAAAAGAGGCGTTCAAACCACAGCACGAAAGATTAAAATTTTCCGCAATTATTTAGGGCGCTTTTGGTTAGTCCCCTGACTTAAGGTACGTATAAATCATTACTGTGCAGCTTCTTGGACCTCTGTTTTCTCTTAACGCTTTTTCGTTACTACATTCTCATTATGGTTTCTCTTCGCTGTCGTGGTGGTCATTGTTCTCGTAGAAAATAATCGCACGACATGACCGCCCATTTCTTGTCCTATCGTCCACAGTGGGTTTGTGGCGATCCTGCACCATAAATTACTGCAGCAAGTCCACGGAAAAAAAAAAATTATCGAGTTTTACGTGCCAAAACCACTTTCTGATTATGAGGCCCGCCGTAGTGGAGGACTCCGAAAATTTCCACCACCTGAGGATCTTTAACGTGCACCTAAATCTGAGTATACACGGGTGTTCTTCGCATTTCGCCCCCATCGAAATGCTGCCGCCACGGCCGGGCTTCGATCCCGCGACCTCGTGCTCAATAGCCCAACACTATAGCCACTGGGCAACCACGGCGGTTAAGTCCACGGAAGACCTAGCTCTAAACCGCAGCCTCTGTGGTAAAACAAGTCTTGCTGTGCACCGCCCCATAGCTTCTTTAGGCGAGTGTTTGCGTATGTTTTTGCAAGGTCATGTTTTACCGAGGTCGTTCCTTCTCTGCTTTTGTTCATTTGTTTTTGTCACCTTGTCGTTGTTAATTAGAACGTTGCAATAATCCTGTAGAAAGGAAAGAAAAAACAGATGCCTCCTTAACCATACACAACACTTAGGAAACCCGGAAACTATATGTAAGCAGTGCCCTTACAAGCTCAAGAACAACCGTAGGTTATCGGTGTCCACCGATCGAGGCTCGATCCTCAATGAAGCTTTGAATTTGGCACGCGCATACAACGAGCGCAATTATCGCGTCTCCCGAGATCCGAGATGCACTCTATGATAGCACACCCAGTGCGAGCAGACGCGAACGATTTTGTGCACTGCTTGGTGCTTTTATCTTCTTTCCTTCCAGCGCAGTGCAGCCTCAGTGTCAGCACTGTTCGCAGAGTCGAATGTGTGGGAAGGCCAGCCCAAGGATACCTCCTCACAGTGCCGCCGCCGTAGACGCATATCTTTATTCCGACAAACTGCCTCGTTTTTCTCAATTTTTTTTTTCGCAATCATTTGCTCGGGTCTGAACTTGGGTGGACGAAGGGCTCGCATATTAGCTGTCATGGCCGCCGCGTCCAATCCTCGCGATCACCCGCCGATACAACCGCGTTCGTCCTTCGCCAGCGAAGCGAGCGAAATAGAGCCGAACGATATGGGAGTAAGAAAATAAAAAAATATAATAATAAAGAAGGACATCATACGCAACAGGCCATGACCCGGAATTGAAATGTTTACTGCGATCGGACGACCTATAAACAGCCTCTTCGAGCTCGGACAAGATTGGTGCGTAAACAACGACATGCAAACGGATAGATAGACTGAGTTAGATGAACCGAAGGGTTTGACCTTTAGTAACCTGTTTTTCAATAAAGAACTCTCTCTCTCTCTCTCTCTCTCTTTAGTAACAGCCACACGAAGACAGTAGACAAGAGAGAAAGAAATAGAAAGAGAGAGAGTTAACATTAAAAGTCTTTCTCTTTCTCGTAACAACCACATGAAGCCAGTAGACAATAGAGAGAGAGAGAGAGAGAGAGAGAGAGAGAGAGAGAGAGAGAGAGAGAAACCTTTAATGTTAACAAGGTGGAGAGTCGAGCCGTGGAGGATGTGCTTCTGACCTTATTTATGCACCTTGCGGCGGGAAGGGGAAAATGGGGACATGATAGATATACGGCGGTAAGAGGTGACGATTGTTAAACAAATGCATAATGCCACACACATTAACTGAATGGAATAGAATGCTGGGGTTTTACGTGCCAAAACCACGATTTGATTACGAGGCATTCCGTGGTTGGGTAGGACTACGGATTAATTTTCCCCACCTGAGGATCTTTAACATGCCCCCAATGCACGACACACGGGCGTTTTTTGCATTTCGCTGCCCATCGAAATGCTGTCGCCCCGGCCAGGATTCGATCCCGCGACCTAGTGCTTAGCAGCGCAACACCGTAGCCGCTAAGGCACCGCGGCGTGTACCACACGCGTGGGGTAGCAGGGTTTTAATGATGGATGCCGTCAATCAAATTAAAGAATATTAACAATGTTTCAACTTGAATTGTAGAAGTAACTTTCAATAAAGTTTGAATTAAGTGAGAAGCTTTACGATATTAACGAAGGAAGAGAAAAAACTGGGAGTGTACAAAAAGAAATCAACACCTTACTGACTTTTGTCTAAATAGCCTATAGAAACGGATTAGGCAAAAAGAAACAAACACCTCATCAACTTCTTTTTAGAGACAGTCCACATATTTTGTATAGACAAACTTGAGAAAGGCAAATCAGTTTCAAGAAAGTGATAGACAGTCTACAGATTGCCTAAATTTATTTTTGTAAGGGATTTTCTAAGCATCGTGGAATAATATTCCGCTTAATTTGCACGCTCTTTCTTGCAGGAATCTCGGGCGCCTTCGGTCATATCACTCGCATAGAAACCGATACCGCGAGAGCACGCGGGCAAGGATTTGAGAGCGACGCAATCGCAGAGAGCTGCGCGCATTATCAAAGCGCGAGTGATCGCTGACAGACTCCGAGTTCTCGTGGGCTCCGCGATAGAACGGACAGCACGAAGATGCAGGAACCGGATAGCTGACGCGGTCGCCGCTTCCCCATCTTCTCATCTGGCTCACCTCCAGGTCTCGCAATACGAGATTGTGGAGCACGCCCGATCGCGTTGACGTTTCCGCGTAGGAAAGTGCGGTTAATTTTGTACTACACAGAGCGAGGGTGCGTCTTGTCTTGTATCCTAAACAGTGGCGCATACCCACTGTGGGGGAACGTTATCAGCGTCTGCCGCCGCGCTGTCGTTTTCTTTCATTTGTAGGTTGTAGAAGCTTCAACAACAACAACAACAACAACAACAACAACAACAACAACAACAACAACAACAACAACAACAACAACAACAACAACAACAACAGATTCCGTCAGAAGCCATCTCACGTTGAATGCCCACGTTAATGCGATTAGCATTGAAGCAATGTAGTGACACCGTGTTGTCAACGCCGAAACGTGCAATGAAGCCCGGTTCCGCGCGCTTCCCGCTGCACACGCTGCGCCATCTGGCGCTGCCGCCTCGAAGCCAGCGATGAATTGGCACAGTTTTGATTCCGCCGTGAACCAGAGAAATTTAGAAGAATCTTCTTTTTTTTGTCATTCAGCAGGGGCACATACGCCGTGGCACATAGCCGGTCACTCTAGTGGGCGTCAAAGAGGTTTACTGAAGGGTGTCACGTACCCAGTGCTCCAGGTTGACATCAAAGAGGTTCATTGAACAGCGGCGCATACCCAGTGTCGCATATATGTCCAGTGACTCAAGTTGGTCTGACGGTTGGTTTCGAACCTATTCCCACAGCACGGCCTCCCGATGCGCTACTCTTTAGAGTGTGGACTACCTACGGCTAGTCAATCCGGAGTCCCCCACTACGGCGTGCCTCACAATCAAATCGTGGCTTTGGCGCGTAAAACCCCAGAATTCATGCCTACACCCAGTGACCGAAGTTGGCTGGAAAACGGTTAGAGACACATGTGTCAGCCCCAGGAAGGGCGTGAAGTGCCCTAAGAATGCTAATTCGGAAGTATAATAATATTGAGTAGTAGTAGCAGCAGCGGTTATTATTATTATTATTAGTATTAGTAGTAGTAGTAGTAGTAGTAGTAGTAGTAGTAGTAGTAGTAGTAGTAGTAGTTGTTGTTGATGTTGTTGTTTAGTAGCAAGGCATCTTTGTGTAGACAACGAGCTATCCGTTTCTGAACCTGGTTGGCAGTGGCCGTGCGCGTAAATTTGAGCATCGAACGCACAAGCTTCCTACGTGCCGGCACATTCAGTACCCGTAATGGACGAGCGCAACAAGGATTGGTGTCATCATCATCATCATCAGCATAATAATAATCATCATCATCATCCTCATCCTCGTCATCTTCATCATCATCATCATCATCATCATCATCATAGTGATCATCATCGATAACAACACAAACGACAACTAGAACAGAGTGCCCAAACATTTGGTGGCATGTAGGCCACAGAGTTCCGCTCGGTATCTGTCCCTTCAGATGGTGTTTGAACCCTGCCACGTAGTATCAAAACTCCACGATCCATTAATTAATTCGCTGTTGTATCCAGCATTGAGCTGGCATCCTCTGTTCTCGCGACAGATGCAGAGCAAAAATCTTGACCAGATTCCATGTCCTTCCCTCAGTTATCTTAAGCCAGTCTCACACAAATGATCTGCGCTATGGAGCAGTATGCACTCTTTGTATAACAGTTTTAACCCCTGCCATGTTGCTGATTCAGCAGACTGAAAAACACAGATGTCCGCTGCCTTGTACCTTCTATGTTTTGCCAGACTACCGAATGATCAGACACTTCGTTGTGCGGTAACACGGTACGGCTAATTCTCTATGTTGTCGAATGTTCTTTATTTTCTTCTTTTTCATCTTTTTTTTCAGAACTCGTTCCCGCTGACACTTCCAGCGAAAATTAGGGTGTCATCGTTTTCTGCGTCCCTTACAGAAGTCGTTGTAGAAATAGTAGGGAAACTTGGGCGAGTTGGTGGAAGTTCCTACTTGGCAGCAGCGCTAAAAGGCGAGGAAAACGTTGAAAAACTGCTTTCTTCCTTCTGACTTTCTGTTGAATTCTATAAACATTCCGTTGAGATGCAACAAAATATCCGGAATACATTTTGAGCTAAACAAGACCAAGGCAAAAGCGGAAGCCAACGCTTTGACAAGCGGACCTGTCTTTTCAAGGCGACATATATGCTTTCCTCGGCACAGTGTAATATGGGTAGGGTTCTTCTAAAGGGGAGAGAGGTAAGGAGGGTGGGTGAGGCGTCACCCAGCCGCCTTACCCCCTTTCTCTTTTAGGAGAACCCTACACATGAAAAGAGATGTCCACTTGTCGAAACATTGGCTCCCGCTTTTACCGTGTTCTCGTTTTGCTCACGGTCTTGAATTTGAATCTCCAGGTTTTCCCGTATTTTCCGCGAGTACATGTTGTGAGGGACGGAATACAAAATGGCAACGTTGCTTACGGGCTGCGCATGGAACACTGGTGTGTAGTGAACGCTCCGGAAAATAGCTGCTGCAACGCATCGCTAACAAGCTCCCGGTTTATGTCATTCCAGTAGTTTGGTGAAACTGAAGTGCACCGAGCACGCTGGTGTCAATGCACTAATTTGTTTTTATGGTGATAATAATCGTTTGTGGAGGAATAATTTTTTTTATAAACACAGTATTTTAGTCGGTCTTAACATTTTCGGTGTACACCTTAAAGAAGTGTTCGATCATACTCTCTGAAAATTTCCTGTTGAGTTCGCACAGCTTTCAATAAACGTTATTTAAAGAAACTATTCAATTTGATCCTAATATTTTGTTATATAGGTCCCAGTAATATGAGAAGAAAAATGCAAAACCACATCATCATGTTATCGCGGTTTGCGTATAAGAAACGCGTGGCATCAGGAAACTGTTGTCCAGCAAGTGCAAGACAGATATACTAGCAGACAAGTACAGACATACAGATCGGGGGAAAGTCGGTGGGACTTCTCCCGATTTAGATGTCTCACACACTATGGCTTGCCTTCTGAAATCAAGGGCACACATACGACCGACCACCGTAGGCCGACCGGGAAGATTCACGGCAAAAGGAAAGCCGTCTGCAGACAGATAAAGTTAGCGTCGGTATAATGAGCGAAACACCGTTCGACCCGTACGTGGTAGCGATTTAATCGAAGAACGTGAAGAAATAACGCTCTCCAGTAGGGGAAAAAAATTCGAAGGACGCTTAAGGTGTGCCTTCAATAGTGAAACGCGATAGCATTCAGAGATCCTTGATTGCTCTTTGATTGATCCCTGTTTGACCGGGGTTGTTGGAGAAGTATGGGAGAGACCTTTGCCCTGCAGTGGGCGTAACCAGGCTGCTGCTGCTGCTGCTGCTGCTGCTGCTGATGATGATGATGATTGCTCGTCACGCTTCCCGACAACTGCAGCTTTCTTGCGCATGCGCGGAGGCGAGCTCCATCGTGTTGTTGCAAGGGACCGAGCGGGCTGCGTCACTCTATGAATGATTGAAATGCTGGAAAAGTGGTTTGTGTTTCAATTCCTGGCGTAACATAAGTATGTTGTCTCGTATACTTAGAATCAGCTCCGGCGCTATCATGTCTGCAAGTTGTGTTTAGGTCATACTTTACGATTTTTGTGATGCCTCTTAATTTAAGGAATCCACTCAGTCCAGTAGCGCATCTGCGCCACGAGGAGGGCCTACGTGGTTGCGGTTTGGAATGAACTTTTCGCGAAACGACGTACAACGCCGACGAACAGATTTTTTTTGCAACACGGGGCCCTTAACGCTATCGCTTTAAAAGAAAGCTGTACCAGCCTACCGATCTTTAAGATGATGACAACTAAAGGGAACGACTCTCTGTCGTTCTTCGGCGAGAGGCCTTATGTTCGTTGGCATGCACGCTGAATTCTTTCACAGTGCGACTCACAATGCTGCGTCCCGCGCGCCCGATTCGCCATCAAGCGATGCCGCACGAGGCGGGTGACGTCAAGCGTAACTGAAACATTAAAGGCTTTGAAAATTAGTTCAGTCTATAGCGCCTTCGCCGCGTCAGCCGCATGCGGAGACTGCATCAATTCGCTGCTGCTGGCCGCTTGGAGCGAATTACGCACATGTTGTTCTCCCTCCTGTATTTACTCATGTATTTCCTCCAACAGTTGTAATTTTGTTGTACATTTGTTTTGTTCTCTTCAAATCCAATCGTAGTCCATTGGCCTTAATAGTTCTGTGTCTTGTTGATGATGAATGTGTTGACGACTAATTCTGTCATTCTTCCTTATCTTGCTTTATCGTGTTTGATACTCTGTACATGCATTTTTATTTGTATGTGTTTGATATTATGCAGTGTGTTTTGAAGCATGTTGCGCTCATGTTGTGCGCTGCGCGTGCTGTCTGGTGTCAAGGGCCTAGTCAGGTGGCTTTTAGTGCCGCCTTGTGCCTTGGCACCAAGACAAACCGCTCTTGAGCGTTGTTTTGTCAACAAACAAACAAACAAACAAACAAACAAACAAACAAACAAACAAACAAACAAACAAACAAACAAACAAACACTTGCTGCATTTGGTCGGACGGAAGGATGGACCGTTTACTGTCGGGTGCTTTTCGGTACGTTGATAACCGGAGGCATGCAGGCTAAATTTCTGTAATTTCGTACGTTTTGCGCGCAAGTCTCAAGGGGATGCGGTATTGTTGCCTAGGCCTTATCGATTCCATAAAAAAAAATTCTACGAAACAGAAGAGGTCAGTGCATTGTATCAGTAGACGATAATTTCTCTAGGAAGGCAGATACGACGTATCTCCAAACACAAAGGCTTCTTCTTTCTTTTTTTCGGATCGCGGAATTTGACAGTAGACGAAATTTTGTCGCCGCCAGTGTGCCTATCCTCGAATAGAAAGCTTCAGTTGATGGATTGTCCATACAACTACCAGACTTCTAACCTACACACTATTAACGGCCGACTGGAGAGGTCGCGACGAAGTACAACTTTTCTTTTTTTTTTCCCGCGACTTCGTGTTCCCAGAACTTTTGATCTTGGCTGTATACTATAAGTCCCACGTTACTTTCCTATATACAGCGCGCCAGCGCGTTGACGTAACCAGAGCTTGTATCGACTGTGGTTGGGCGTTGCTTTTACCAAAGCCTATGCGTTCCGCATAGGGATGGGCGACACCGCAACCTCTGACCACAGCGGCCATGAAGAATCGATTGGCAATATTTTGTGCGACTGGCCGCAGTACAGTCACAGTTCGCCACGAGCACAACCAGCTGCACGACCAAGCACTATCGGAAGAAGGAATTCTACACCATCGGCAGGACTTAACGTCACAGAAAAAGGCCGTGTAAGCGCTACTGCGCTTCCTGCGATCTACCGGCCTCTGTGAACGTCTATAAGTGGAACGCCCTTTGTGTGTGTGTCTGTGTGGGCATATTTTTTAACTCTTTCCTCTCTGTCCTCCTTCTAACCCCTATATCCCAACCCCAGGGTAGGGTGGCAAACCAGAGTTAACCTTAATCTGGTTAACCTCCCTGCCTTTCCTCTTCATCTCTCTCTCTCTCTCTCTATTCGCCAATGTATTCCGTCGTTAAACTTGGTTGACGCACTGCTTCTGTCTTTCCTTACCTCGAAGTGGCACACTGCTATGCCTTCGTCCACTGCCTGTCTCCTACCCTTTCATCACTACACGTACGCGTAGAGGACAGGGAAGCATTGCGTACCTTCTTTATATCGGGCACTATTCGGCCACCGTGATCCGCGAGTTTGCATACATTTATAGACAATTACGCGTAGCGCCGTGTGCCATTGAACGACGTGGTCTCTCTCTCTCTCTCTTTCTACCTCTGTCGTAAGTCTCCTTCCCCTCTCCAACTTTCTTCCTCCTCCTCCTCCTTCCCAGCAGCATAGCTTGCCCCTCAGTGACGTGGGAGAGGAGGTCGCGGCTCTCGACCAAGGCTGCGCCCTTGCGCCGCACAGATAGTGGCGGTCTAGCGGGCGCGCGAGCGACTACAACGAACGGAGCCGCTGGCCCGAACCGTCATTCGACACCATGAGCGGCTACCTGCAGGACCTCGATGAGCGCCAACGCACCACGCTTGAACAGGTGAGCCTTCTCCCACGTATCGGCTAGCGTACTTTCTTTTTCTTTCGAAAGCACCAATGCTGTTCGGTTTCGTTGTTCTTTTTTCTTTCTTTCTTCACCATTTCGTTTCTCGCTGGCCAGCTCGAGAGTACGAAATGTACAAACGAGCGCGATCCAGCCACATCCGGGAATAATAGCGGATGAACCGCGGCTCAAGACCCGAAAGCGAGAACGACTAAGAATGAGCACGAACGCGTGTTTGTGTTGCCGCGTTCCCCTAAGGATCACTATGAGGTTTTACGTGCCAAAACCACTTTCTGATTATGAGGCACGCCGTAGTGGGGGAGTACGGAAATTTCGGCCACCCAGGGTTCTTTAACGTGCACCTAAATCCAAGTACACGGGTGCTTTTGAATTTCGCCCCGATCGAAATGCGGCCGCCGTAGCCGGGATTCGATCACGCGACCTCGTTCCCTAAGGATCGGAGTTGCGAGACAGCCTTCGGCGAGGAAAAGGCATTAGTGCAATTTCATGTCAGAATACTTGGTTCTCTTTATTCTTCGCTATTCATGCGCGTCTTAGGGCTACATATAGCGGTCGACTGCGCGCCAATTTGAGCCGTCGCTGTTAAATCATCACGTGTTTCAGTTTATTCTGTAAGTACGTAATGCCTTTTCTCGCTATTTTTTTTTATTTATCGTTGTTCGTTTATCATGAAGA
The DNA here is from genome assembly GCF_038994185.2 of Dermacentor albipictus. Classification (NCBI taxonomy): domain Eukaryota; kingdom Metazoa; phylum Arthropoda; class Arachnida; order Ixodida; family Ixodidae; genus Dermacentor; species Dermacentor albipictus. Next base: position 126,520,007 of record NC_091825.1, read on the forward strand.
AAAGTAACGTTAATTTACAGCTGCTTATCGGTGATAGAAAACTCGGAAGCACATTTATTTCGTTACAAGAAGACGGAAAGTTATCTCGCAGCTTTGAAAACACGTCACGACCGGCAGTCATAAAGTCAAGCTCGGGCAAACTCGTCAAAACTAATATTTCGCCGATGCAGTCATCGGGTGCACAGTTAGCATTTTAAACTACCTTGAATGGGTTTTCTGTCCATTCAAGACATAATGTGAGGGAGAAGGAAGAGTAGGGAAACGAAATCGGCGCCACCGCTTTCTTCAAATACCTTATCCCATACCCCTATTTGTAGCGTGGCAAAACAGACTTTTCTGCGTAATTATCCAGCCTTTCCTGTATTTTTGTCGTCTTTTTTTCGCTCTCTCAAGGAACCTTATTTGTCTTTTAGTCTCTCTCCCTCTCTCTCCCTCCCCCTTCTCTCTCTCTCTCAAATATATATATATATATATATATATATATATATATATATATATATCAGGGCGAACCAGAAAATATTTGCCCCTAAATATTATTCGCCAAAATAAATTTTACGGTACATACGGTACATACAGGTAATTGCAAATATAAGTATTATTCTACGTACCTCACACTATTTTTTCACGTGGTGTCCACACCGCTACAGACATATCTTCCATCGCAGCGCTAAATTTGTCGCATCGCAGTCGTCAATCAGCGACGCATGCGGCCTCCCCCAAACGCTCATTGTCATGCAGGTATTCAGGGCCTTTTGCGAATTCGCACCACCACCACCACGTCCCACTTCTCAAAGCGAAACACCTTTCCCCCCACACGTGGGCTGCATTTATTTCTCTGTGGGTTTCTATGGGCGTTCATTCCTTGCTCCATATAGAAAACGAATCACACTTGGTTGCTCGTAGGCCGTCGGACGCGTGAAGCACAACCGCCATCTTCAACAAATGACAGCAGTGCCTTGACGCGGAGCTACCGGCAGATAAGGCCGGGCTGGTCCGAGAAAGACCCATCGCTGGGAGTGGATATGTTGGCTTCGCATTTACAACCATAATTTGGCTTTAAAAAAAAGGGAGCAAGAACTTTCTAAGTCGCTCTCGTATGTACGTGTTCCGTTGACCTTTGAAACATGGTCACCGAAAATGAAATTTTCGAGAAAGAAAAGTTAGAGCAGTACTGAAGACGCGAATTTCCTAGCGACCGATGCATATAAACATGCCTTAGTGACGAATAGAGTTCTTAAAGGAATCACACACACACACACACACACACACACACACACACACACACACACACACACACACACACACACACACACACACACACACACACACACACACACACACACACACACACACACACACACACACACACACACACGCACACGCACACGCACACGCACACACACACACACACGCCATTCAAGATATGTCAATGCTGAAACGATGAATACGCTTGATGCTAGAAAAGAGCCTTTTCCTGTTTTCATGACTTTCACGCTTGAAAAATTTCTATGAGCACACGTGAAATTAGCCGCGAGAAAAAAAAAAGAAATATAGAAAGGAAGCACCCTTGAAATGACATTTCGTCGAGGCCTATGCGCGCAACCCATACATCTTTCCAACGAGAGCGCTCTGGGCGCCGCCACATGCATCGCTGGACTGTTTGCTCGAAAGCAATTGCAAGAGTTGGAACACCATCCCTCACAGCTTGCGCTCGTGGCTCGTGTTTCCTCTTGAGCGCGAATTTAAACGAGACTGGCTGTGTTTGTTCATCTTTGCGCTCTTTCATCTCTTTCAAGGTTGCTGGAGATATTCATCGCCTTTTTGTGGATCTTCCCCGTCTATGCTCAGGTGCCTAACGGTCTTATAGCAAACAAGCTGTGCCGAAATCTAAATTTTGGAGGACATGTCGTTGAAAAAAAGAAACCAACCACCCAAAAGGAGCGTGAAGCCGTGTGACACGGCTTTTTCAGAAAACATGACGCTTCACAGCCGAACGAAAAATTCGACTTTGTCCAGAGATCGAATCAGGGACCAATGCCTTCCCCGGGTGGTCGCCCTACCAGCTCAGCTAATTGGGACGCTAGCAGGTGGCCCTATGCGCCCTATGTTGCGCAGATATAGAGAATGTGAGGCAATAAAAAAATAAGGAATGATAATGAAGTTGGGATCAATTACGTGCATGCCTACGTCCGGTTCCCTAGCTTATACACGTGGGTAAGGTGCGTGACGGAGTAATAGAAAATAAAGGCAAGACGCGAGAGCCCCCTTGCTTGCGGGAAAGAGTACAGTGTTTATGTCAGCCCATGTTAATGCATTGTCGCTTAATTGATTAAATAGATAACCTTTCAAAAGGTCCGTGCAATTGTATCATCCCTCATAACTGATCTAAACATAAATTGTTTTCCTAAGATAGATAGATAGATAGATAGATAGATAGATAGATAGATAGATAGATAGATAGATAGATAGATAGATAGATAGATAGATAGATAGATAGATAGATAGATAGATAGATAGATAGATAGATAGATAGATAGATAGATAGATAGATAGATAGATAGATAGATAGATAGATAGATAGATAGATAGATAGATAGATAGATAGATAGATAGATAGATAGATAGATAGATAGATAGATAGATAGATAGATAGATAGATAGATAGATAGATAGATAGATAGATGTTACAAGAAAGTCGGAGAGGCCTACTCGAACTTGTGTGCAGCAGCGTGTTACCTTGCACACAGTAAGGGGGAAAATTAAAGAAAGAGAGAGAGAAAGAGATTATATTTGATGGCGAGGACAGGAAGAATCCGTGTACGAAGGAATACATAACGCATCGGCCATGTCGCCAGCCTGAACAACTGTACACATACTGCCAGGTGTCTGAATTGTGCAGTTTGCATTCTGTCAAGTCACTGCTTGCGCGGTTTAGAGCGGCAAGGCCTGACCTCTTTGCGGGGGCGCGTTGGTATAATAGGCTAACAGTGCAGCAATGCCATACGTACATCCGCTGTTCTCGATGCACGATATAACCGCACGGGAGAAAGGCTGGATATACGACGGGCGCGATGAATTGCTTGCGCGGATCTAGACTGGAGTCGCGGCTTTGACAGAAACCATTTGTCAAGACAAAAAAAGTTATAAGCTGTGCTATCGAGGAAGAAAAAATGACAAGAAAGTTGAGCGGCCAAAGCTTCAAAGGCCAAAATTAACTCCGCTGCTTTTGACCAAATGAGAGACAAAAAACGAGCATGCGTGGCATAAGCGTATCAACCACAACGGCGCATAACATGACGTGCGTCTTCTCTACAGGGGTGAATTTATGAAATGAAAAGTCTGCAGTGTCCGATAAAGTATTCAGAAGTTCGTCATATACGCCGACCGGCGCGCTGTTGTCGGTTCGCACGGCTAGAAAGTGCCATCGACAGTATAGAAAACCAAAGTCACTGAATGGGCTGCTTTCCCGCACTGAGCATTATCCTTTCATTCGTGCATAGTGAACACACTAAAGCAGCAGCACTTATACGACATCGTATGCCAGACCTAACCTGGGCGAATTTATCAGCTCACTGAGTGCCTACTGTAATACCGCAGGTTTTTTCTGACATTGCTGTCTACAGCCGTGACTATATCCCCCTCAGTCACTAGTGATGAAGAACTGTCGGTAAATGTGATCAAAGTCACACAACATTGTGCCAGTGCACTGCCGACTCCGCAGAAAGAAAGTCAAGATGATAGGCGCGCACTTTGCGAATTTTCTGTAGCCTCTAAAAGTAATATGGTACAATCAGAGGTATTGCATTCTTCCATAGAAATAACTGAATCACCGGCTCGGAGCACATGCGAAAAGTTAATCATTGCCTTCAAGCGTTACGAGAAACGAAGAAATGATTCGTTCCCCATTGTCAAGAGGACGAGCCACGCCGAAATAACACATCGTCAAACATGGTGGTGGTTTTAGCTGTAGCAGCAGCATCAGTCACACTGAAATAAAATGAAGTCCACTGACTACTTAGGGGGATTCACTTTATCCGAAGCTCAAAACGCGTAGTTCTTCCTTGCCACCACTTGAAAGAACTGACGAAAAGAAGTCACGTACACAGATGTGTATACGTACATCCTAAATGAAGGGATATTCTTGCTTTTCACACGCCGAAGCGCTTGGTAACTCACGGAGTCTGTCACCTTTGAACGCTCACAACGCAGACCACGAAACCCAAGTGCGGCCACTCAAGTTCGTTGGCTTCAAGATTCCTGATAGGGCTCCAGCAACCTTCTGTGTCGGTACTTGACAGGAACAACGGAAGGACAAAGAGAAACAATGATACGGTTGTCTTTGAGTGCTCCTCGAGCATTGCTTCATGACGGACCCGATAGTCGGGCAATGTGTACTGCTGAAAATACCACGTGGCTGCGCAATTCCGTCGTACCAGCATGATTACAAGAAAATGCGGGTATTATATTTAAACGATAAATCGTAGTGTGTTGTCAACAAATTACCGAACTAACATTCATCTCTTTTATAAATTTTTTCTTTCAATTTAGGGCACATATGTCGGGACCTTGGAATGGAAACCAAGTATTAGTGAAGTTTATGACACCCACATAGCAGAAAACCATTTCTTTGCAACCAGTTCTTCTTCATCAGCACTTCATCTTCTTATGCTGGGATTTGAAAAGGTGGATCCGATGATAACGCAGGGCGAACAAAGGGTCCTTCTTACGAGGAGTAGGAGGAGGGGTGCTACTTGCTGCAGGCGGACCTAGACTTGCAAAGTTTGCCCGCATGTTGCTCAGCCCAAGCGCCACCTCTCAAACGCAGTACGGTCTGAAGCCCATCGCAGTCCGTCTAGTAACAACAACACCCGGAATCACAATGAGCTTGACAGCGAGCGCTACGCATTGCCCGTTACTGCACGTCGTCCCACATGGCTCACCATTCACACTATACGACCCCTCATATTCATTCAGTGGGAATTTTATGAGGAGCCAATCACCTCTCTCCTAAACGTCCAATGTCCTCGCGAGGACCGAATGTCATTCTCACTAGGGTGTGGGGCCATCTTGCGATTCAGTCCACCTGTCAACATCTTACCTTCGACTTCAAGTTTAGGGCGCTTTGGTATGTAATGTTAGATGTCCCCAAGAGCTTGACAAATTCACACACGACGATGATGGGACAAGTTTTGTCTTGCACCGCCAAGCTGGAGTTTGCTCTGACCCTGTGAGGATGCGACGAAGTAGAGCGGCTTCAATTCTGTTAAGGCACTTAATAGCAAAAGGTTGGTGCGGTGGAGACCACAGCGAACGGAAGTGGCTTACGAGGAAGCTTTAGCTCGGGCCCAACTCCGACGTGGCCTATTCAAATACATGTAAAACGCAAAGACGCTTCTATGAGATAATCTCTGCACCGATTTTAATGAAATTTGTTGCATTTGAGAGAGGAAGCTAAGCTCTAGTGAGTGGTCGTAGCGGAATTTCAATTTAGGGCCTGAATTTTGTTTTAAAAATTTTGAAAAATTCTTTAGTTTGAGAAAGAAACAGAAGCACGAAGTTTACAAATTAATAGCTCTGCATCAAGAACAGATATCGCGGTTCTGCAAAGAGCATCCACTAGACCATTGGAAGCGGACAAATGTTATATGTCATTTTATATCTTACGTGAAATTGTTACGTCGTATAGAAGAGTTCTGCAAAAGCTGTATTTCCATATTACTAAAATTTTTTCAAATTCATTTGTAACATGTCAGTTGTGTGCGCTTTAGATGAACTATTAGGTACCATTCACATAATTAAGACATCATTTTTCATTGCTGAGTTGCAGAGTTGTAAACTTGATAGTTTGGTTTCCTGATTTTATTTATTTTTGCCACTTTTTAATAAAAAATTGACGACCTAAACCAAAATGCGAAGCAACAGTCACTAGATCTTCAGTTTCTGTTTTAAATGCAACAAGCCTCGCCAAATTTGGTGCAGTGGTTGCCGAGAAAAATGAATTCCCCTTTTACATGTGTTTGGACAGGAGCACCAGAGCTAAAGCTTCCTCTTAAGATGACCTGCTTCATGTCTCTTTCTGCGTACTGGTTAGCCTTCTTCGGTGGCCTGGACTGCAACACTTTGCGCGAAAGACTGTCAGTGGCCTCGTTGCCCGCTACACTTATATATGAAGGCGCTTACCGGAAAACGATGATTAATGCAACGTTCTGTAATTCATTAAGGACCTGTAACGTACGCTGAATGCACTTGCCATGGGGAAACCCTCGCTGAAATAGGTAAAGCGCAGCCTTGCTGCCTGCAAAGAGAACAGCAGGCTGATGCTGACTGGAATTACGTTTCCGCAAGGCTACTTTAATGGCGACACTTTCACAAGCCGTAAAAGACGCGACGCGAGCTAGTCTGGTAGCCAATGATGCATAGTTCTGATACCACGGTTTTATCCAATCCTCTATTTGTTCATTGGAAGAAACAGTTTTTGTTAGCACTGCGTTACCTTTGGATCCCAATTTTCCCTCATTTTATGGGATCTATTTTTATTCGAAGGAGGGTACATAAATTGACCTTCTTCGCGTCGGCGGCTCGCAAGCTGTCAAGTGTGGCTCACTTTTTCCAGTTTTGTTTTGTTTATTATTACTTCTCTCGGGGTGGAGTCGGAGATCCGGTCGACAGCGGGAACAATGTTGTGGCCTGCGCAACCTAGTAATCTGCTAATCTCTCTGTACTGAACAAAGCAAGGCAAGAACAAAGGCACGAGACGCACTAGAGTTGAAAACAGCGATATACCTGGTAATCTTTTGCCACTTGCGAGAGGCCCATCCTCGTGTATGTCAAGGGAATGCCACAGAAGTAGAGAGAAAAGTGATGAGGGAAAAGGGAGAGAGTTGAACCAGTCTGCCCCTGTTTGGGCTACCTTGCACTCGGGTAGAGAGAAGGGGGACGAGGAAGATGCGCATAAGGAGAGAAGAAACATCCACAGCACACAAGCCCAAGGGTTCTTGGATTAGTCACTGACAAGCGGTCACACAGGCTGCTGGATCTCAAGAAACGCGGCAGGTTTTGCATATCTCAGACGCACGAGCTAGGTCACAGTTCCAGATTCTTCAGTTCATCAAAAGGCTGGTCGTCTAACTTTCCTTAAGTGGACCCAAGTGCTAGCCTTTCATTTTCGTACGATGGGCAGTCAGACTAGAGCTGCTTTAAAGTTTGTTCTGTGGAAGGGAATCCTCGGGGCCTGGGGGATGTCTTTAATCTAAAACAAACGGCGACTTGGGCGAGCTGGCGGGTTAGCATCGTACAAAGCAAACAGCTTGAAAGGCACAGAGGGCGTAAGAGGCAGCCGTAACACGGGCGCAGTAGTCGCAAATAAAATAATTAAACTCTGGTGGTTTTATGTGTCAAAGCCACGATGTGATTATGAGGCACGCTGTAGAAGGGGCACTAGATTTTATAATTTTGACCACCTAGGTTTCTTTAACGTGCACTTAAATCTACATACGTGAGCGTTTATGCATGTTGCTCCCATTGAGATGTGGCCGCTGCGGCCGGGGTCCAAATACCGACCTCGAGGCTAGTGTGCGCAAAGTCATAGCCAATGCTGCGAGGGGTCCACTGACGAATAAAGGTTTCATTACTCTGACAAAATATTTAATCTATGTACTAAGGCGCGTTGTGCATGTAAAACGTTCAAGGCACATTAGAAATTCATGCTGCTCATCTAGCGTAGTTTTTGCCATGGGAGGCGATAGATGCATCTAACGAAATAGGCAGGACTTTCTCTTTTTTTTCATCCTCTGCATACTTTTCGCGGTGTTTTTAGATCTATTTCTCGGCGAGAACTCGTCGGACGAGTTTAGTATCCATAGTCGCGACAAAGCGAGCACTCGTTTAACTTACACTACAACGTCCCACATTGTAGTGCACAATTTGCCAGGTGCACACAGCGACTATTATTGCGACATTCCTCGTCTGCGCGAAAATTTGAAATGTGCCGTAAGTGTAACTAATCACAGGCACAGCTAAGCAGCAAGGCAAGCAGGCAGGCAGGCAGGCAGGCGGGAAGACAGGCGGTTAGTGACCCGTGAACAGTCTACTTGGATAATGTGTTCTTTAAACTCGGTGGCGGCGATAGCAACGAGCGTCGTCGGCGGTCGGCGAAACAGATAACGGCCGCTTGCGTCTGGCCGCTTTTATGCACGTGTCATCCAATGTTCCAGAAGAGCCCTAAGTGCAAGTGAAATTGCATATAACTACGAGCGCGCCTACAAACTACGACGGCAGAAAGATGACAAAACCACGCTGCGGAAGCGAATGATCCAGGCTGCATCGAATGGTCATGCAAGCACGTGAACGTTCATCGGCGCACACGATCTGCACACGAAGAAAAACGTCAATCAATCAATCAATCAATCAATCAATCAATCAATCAATCAATCAATCAATCAATCAATCAATCAATCAATCAATCAATCAATCAGTAGCGTTTCACTTGAGGCAGGGTCCGTTCTAAAGCACGCAGCAGTCCGCACTAACTAGCTATGCGAACTGAAGGGCTACGCACTGAGAAGCGAGACGCTACAGAGGGACCCTCTGAAGGCAATTCTGAATGTAAAGCCTTTCCAGAGCGGCCGTCCTTGTGCGCGTTAGCAAACCCACAAATATACATATAGTCACGTTGTGGTGGACGCGTGACACTTTAGCTTACAGCGACTCACGGTTGACATGTTCGTTGTGTCCTGTTCACTCACAGTTTCGCGAAGCGGTGGCAGACGTCCGGGGGCCGGAGCACACGGACGCCAACCTACTTCGATGGCTTCGAGGTGAGGGCGTTTGTGATCTGTATTGCGCATGTAGGTCTTGGGCGAGGCGAGCACACAATGGCGCCGCAGCAGGTAACCGTAAACGAACCCACAGTATGCGACCAAGCGGATACAGTTAAACTTGCTGCAGAGCACAACCTGGCCTAATAAGATTTGTCATGCAACTCAGGTCACATTTGATTTTGCTCATACACCTGAACATGGAAGCTAAGCCTTATCTGACGCAGCAAAGCCCTTTACTGTTCAATGAACTCTTAGATATCTCGGAAGCATATTTACTGTCAGGAAGTGAGCAAAAAAAAAAAAACGGCATTGCCAGGAGAAAAAAAAAAGGAAAGTAGTAAGGAGTTAGCTGTTCACGTAAACAGTTTGACACCATCAGACTATCAGTCAGACTATACTATTGTATTTCACCTAATTGTATAATTAGTTATTAATAGTTAATGAACTGCTCAAATACTATAGTCAGACCAGATGAAGTGCCAATGAGAAAATTCTAGACCCTCCTGAAAAATTCTCGATACAGCTTCCTGTTGCTAAATGCGTGCTACATAATTTTTTTTTTCCAGGCCTAAAAGAAAGCCTGAAAAACACAAAAAAAGTAGTCGCGCGACACTTTTCAGGGACGTCCTCTGAGAGGTGGAAACCCGTTCCGTCTCGTCGTAGATGAATGTGACGACCTCAAACCATGAGAAGCCGAAGTCCTCCTTCCTGCTACCTCATGGATCGAACCAACATTACGTTGTGTTTCGTTGAAGTTCACATGCAGTTGTCTGAATCACGTGCTTGTGGGGTGTCGTGTGTATCGGACGTTCGCACATCACACTTTCTGTCGTGGCTTGCTGGCAGCGTATTGCGCAATTTACCTCAATTGAGGCCGTTCCCGCGAAAGAATTTACTTCTGCCTGGCGACATTATCGTCGCAATTCTAACAAGTGATTTTGTTCCTCAGCACGCGAGTTCGACTTGGACCGGGCGGAGCACATGTTTCGACAGGTGAGACGCGTTGGCGCCCTTGGTGGGCGCACAGCCCTCGGCTGAGCTTTGCTTCCCGAACAGCACCTGCGATGGCGCAAGGAGAACGGCGTGGACACCTTGCTCACGGACTACAAGGTGCCCAAGGTGGGTTTGGCGGCTTCTGTGTCTCCACTGCTACACGCGTACCTTTTTTATGCGAAGCATATTACTAGAGCTCAACCCAGCTCCTCAGGCGCGGCGGTGTCGCCTTCAATACCACGTGACACCGTGGCGTCACGACAGAGGAGAAACGGGGCTCCAACTCGCGCCGTCGCTCGCGGCGTCACCCCCCGCATCGGACGCGGTGAGCGTCGAGCAACGCAGCGTTCGGCACAACGAAATGTGCGCCTGAGCAAGCGCCGCACGCCTGAGCCGACGCCGACAACACCGGCTTTTCTGCGACACGAGCTCTTTAACGCTGTCGCGTTAAAATAAAGGCTCGTATGCTTCGCATCCTGGGCTTAACCTTAGCTAAGCCACAGCCATTTTTTTTCGAAAGTTCCGAAGTTTTAAAAGGTTTTGTGTTAAAAGTTCCGAAGCAACCACAACACAGACAAAGTCTGCGACCGGGCTCTGTTGTAAGGCTCATGTTATTCAGCTGGCATTGAGCCTTCCAGGAAAGTGAGGACTGCTGTTCCATATCGACGTATGGGGCACTGTAACGGGGTACGTTCTGTTATGGTCGTACTTTATACGCTGCCCGGTCCGCTCACATGTGCAGTGACCTGGAAACGATTAAGGAGTACTGTAAAACTATGTGACAGCTGCGCTGAAAAGTCACCTGTTCAGGATAAGTTCGCCAGATGGGTGGAGCCGTGTGTGAATGTATTAGCAGCTCACTCTGCAACACACCAGCTTACCAATATGATTGAAAAGATAACTGCATTGTGACAGTAATCCTCTACGGGATAGAAATGGACGGTAAGGAAGGGAGTTAGAGTGAATCTGTGGATTACGAAACTAAGTGACGGAAAGAAAAATTAGAGTGTCTAACGGCAATAGCGAGCGAACTTATGTAATGCTGAAATCACTGATGGTCGGCGGAACAGGTTTCATCCACTAGAGTCATTCGGCCGTCGTGTAACATTCAGGAGTAGTACAATGACCGGATGATTTCAACAACACCTAGAAAACACAAAGCCTCTTCACTCCGATCCATGACGTCTTGCTAGCTGGCCCGACTGCCGCAGAATCTAATGGGGATGCTCCAGAATAAGAAAAGGTGTCTTCGACGTCACTGGTTTCGTCATGCCAGCGTTGGCAATGGGGAATTTCGGGCCAGGTAGCATGACGTCTTGAATCGGAGGGTACAGGACTTTTGCTATCTAGGTGATTTTGATGATATCGACTGTAGGTGAAAAGCTAGTTATCTTTGGATATGTCATCGGCTGTGACGTTTGAGATTCGCCGTGGTAAGGCCGCCAGACACAGTGGCACATTATCAGACCTTTCGATCGGTAGTACGACGGCTGAGTTGATCAGGAGATCAAACACTGCGTAGATGATTAATGTAGCTGAGATTACGCAGTTGAAACTTTTTGCACATTGAAGAATATGGATAACCAGACGACAGGATGTACGACCACTTGGTGACAAAGTGTACTCAAGAACAAAGCGCTTTTTGTTGTCGTTTTTTCTAATTATTTGATTCGGAGAACTTTCGTGCGCAAATCTTGAAGAGTGTCATATGTGGTGAAAGGGGCATGGGTAATGAAACTAAGCAGAGGGCAGGCAAGGTGTGTTACAAGCGGCCATATAAACATAACAAGCATGTACTGCTCACTAAATATGTGGCCTATACTATCAGTGAGACCAGAAATAAAATGAAAAAGAAAATACCAAACCGGGCTCGGCCATTTATCAATGTTACAGGTGATGCGCGAGAACTTTCCGGGTGGCATCCTGGACTGCAATCCGAAGGGACACCCCGTCTGGCTCATAAACATCGGCAGCGTGGACATAAAAGGTGAGGCGAGCGCCGTTCCCGTAGCGAGAAGAAATGGAGGGCAAAGAGGGGAGAGACGGTTGTATGAGCAATAGGTGATGTCCATAATCCCGATGTCCATGGCGTGTTTCTGGCTCCCAAAATCGCTTCCGTTGCGTGCAACCAGTGAAATCATGGCCTTTAAGATCCGCACTTAAATTCCAGAGGGCGCCAAACTGTGAGGCGTGGATTCGGGCACCACCTATTGCATGGATGGATGTATTTTACGATCATTCCCTTTGAGATGGACGAGAGCTGGTGCCACCAAGGTCGTCATTTTCTTTACCTTTCCTTGCGCTTATTCTCAGTTGTTTAGAGAGAGAGAGAGAGAGAGAGAGAGAGAGAGACTTAATGCTATCTGAAGAGGTTAGTCTGGCGACATGTCTGGCACATTACTCCAGGTGGCAGAGGGGGAAGGATGAAAGAAAGGTCCACTGTTTTCTCTAGCAATGAACTGAACTTAAATTGTTTTATCACCTTGAGCAAAGTAAGTAATGTTCCTTTCAGTGTGTGATCCCCGCTTTTACGCCTCCATACTGAAGTCGTCTGCTGTCTTTAACTATTCTCCACCGAAGATGCATTCACCTTTTCACTGCTACGTTTAAACTCAAGGCCTCCGGCAGGTAGCTGCGCCTCGCTTGGCCTCTGTATCAGTAGTGCGACATTGCGGGGCAGAAATTATCAGCAACGCCCTCCGTGGCAAACGCATCAAAGACGAACTTGACAAGGGTTGACGTTGGGTCTTCTTGGTGTACTATAGAACATGTACTCGTATAAAGTGCTTGAGAAGATGATGTCGAAGAAGGTACTCCTGTTGCGTCTTCCTTCTTCGTTTGTCTTCCTGTTTTCAAGAGATTTATACGTGCTACTACAGATAAGGGAGTTGGGGAGGGGGAAGAAATTCCTGGAATCCCCCTTCCCAACTCGATCCGCCAATATATGCGACTGAACTAGCTTTTTAAGAGAAGGAGCTGCTTGAAACAACGAATATTTTGCGTAAGAAATTACCTTTCACAGCTATTCGATATCAACTCGCTATTTCCACGAAAAAAAAAAAGAATTTGACTCAATCTGCGAAGACATCTGCCTGTAAACAAGGCCATAATAACCTCGAAAAGTAGAAGCACCCTGTGAGCAAGAGTATACGGACCATAGACTGTGACTCGCCGAATAACAACAACAACAACAACAACAACAACGACGACGACGACGACGACGATGACGACGGTGACGACGACGACAAGGACAACAGCGACAGTAACAACAGCAAAGACGATGACGACGACAACAACAACAAATAAAAAGGAAATCAAACGAATGTATTCATAACTTAAACGCACAAATTGAAATTGTTGAGTGCACCGGAAAGTTTATCGATGCCAGGTTTGGATTGCACTCGCCAATTTCAAGTTATATCTGTATGTCGGAGAAAAAAAAAATATACTTTATCGCGGAATCTCTGGTCCGTATACATTTGCTCAGAGGAGTACGCGAAGGTAGTTTTTGTTTTTCTGCGCTCGAGAAAGAGTGCACGCACACGCGCGTGCCAAATCTTGATATTTGAGTCCCCCGTCGGAGAGCCCGTTCGTTCATGACCCTCTCGTTTCGATAAAGGCCCCGCGCGCCGCGAACGATGCGAGCCAAGTACGATGCGAGATCTCCCCGCGCGCTGACCCTGCGGACAAGGACGGTGCACGCCTTGCGTCAGGTGTGACGAAGCCAGCGCGCGCTATATACGACACCGCGGCGAGGTGAATTTTCGTCGCGCTCTCCGCAGCCGGCAGTACGCGTATATGTGGCGGCCGTGAACGCGGGACGTGTTCCGGCGGACGAACACATCGTGTCCCGACCTTCGGCGGTCGCGGACACGCTGCTCCGGTACTTTGGCACTCTTTATCCTCGCTCGGGCAGAACTGATCGTCAGATCCAGGTCCGATCGGACAAGCTATAACATCCTGTAACGCCTAACCATGATCGCGAAGGAAAGAAAGAAAGAAAGAAAGAAAGAAAGAAAGAAAGAAAGAAAGAAAGAAAGAAAGAAAGAAAGAAAGAAAGGGATAGAACGCACCAATTTTGTTTCGGTTCGTACAAGGAAAATAAGACGTAGGAGAACCGGCAACGGTAGTTCAGTGGCCATGGCGTTGCGCTGCTCAGCTCGAGGTCGCGGGTACGATCCCGGCTGTGGCTTGCGCTGCGCAGCTGAGCTTGACGTCACGTGTTTTTTCCCGGCAATGGCGCCCCCAATTAGATTGGCGCAGAAAACACACACACACACACGCACGCACGCACGCACGCACGCGCGCGCACACACACACACACACACACACACACACACACACACACACACACACACACACACACACACACACACACACACACACACACACACACACACGCGCGCGCGCGCACACGCACACGCACACACACACACACACACACACACGCACACGCACACGCACGCACACGCACACACACACACACACACACACACACACACACACACAGACACGCACAAATGTATTTATTTAGGTACTCTCAGGGCCACTAGGGCGTTACAGACAGTGAGTAGCACTTAACGTAGAAATGACGGTGCTGAATGAGGACTCGTCGGGATTGCTACCGTACACTTAGTGCACGTGAAAGAATCTCGGCTGATCAAAATTAATCCGGAGTCCCGCACTGCAGAATGCCTCATAGTCGCATCGTGGTTTTGGCACGTAAAATTTCAGATTTTTTTTTTTGAACGTATCAGTGAAGTGACTTGTTCAACGACACCGAACTCAGCCTAACTCTGCCTATAGCATTGCGAGTCCACGTGCATGTTGAGGTGTACCACCGGTCCGTGCCATTGCTATTTTTATTGTCCTGTTTGTGAAGGTTGCGGGTGAGATAATGCATAATGCGGTCTCAGCCTCTTAACGCTAAACAGATCGCCAGCCCTCAGCAGGGCCTTCAAGCGTTCGAGGTCGATTCGATCGCTGGCGCACCAAGGCCAACTACAAGTCCAGAATGAATGACGCTAGTACCAGCAGACTGCAAAATGGTCATGTTTAGCTTAGGTTGTTGATAGCAGTGGCAGAAATATAAGAACAGCGTTATTATACAAAATTACGCATGAAAATTACGGACACGAGTGCTTAAACAAGGAGGCCGAGTTATTATTTAAGTATGACTCCCATCGGCCTTGTTTGCAAGAGTGAATGGTGAAAAACCGGATGCTGTCGCATTTTATTGTTGTTTTTGTAATCTTCGTCGATACAACTCTTTACATTTGCGCGCAGGCAAACCAGTAACAGCTGAAAGCACAAGGATAGCGGCAGTCACAGTCATCGGTCGTCGAAATATGATGTCACGGGTCAAGTCCGCATACCATTTGTGCAGGTGTCATAGTACATTCCAGAATTATCACTCGTGCTCGCTTACATTCGAGAATGTACAGTAGCCTTCGCTTCGCTCGCGCTATCTGGTTAGACAAGGTTCTTTCGCTTGAATTCGCGACAACATTCGCTAATTTTCGGGTGCAGCAGGCGGGCGCCTTGCGCCGACCGAGGAGTCGATACGCATGATAATACCGTAGTGGACATATTGGGGTAGTGTGTAGGTGTAAGGCAGTTCTGCTCGAGCCCGTTTAATTTTCGTTTTATCTGGTTCCGCAAGGCAAAAGTATCTCTACGTTTACCCGAAGAGCTAGCTTTACTGCATTACTTACCTATCTAGGGGGTGA
Organism: Dermacentor albipictus; assembly: GCF_038994185.2. Lineage (NCBI taxonomy): Eukaryota > Metazoa > Arthropoda > Arachnida > Ixodida > Ixodidae > Dermacentor > Dermacentor albipictus. The sequence continues at coordinate 126,535,548 of NC_091825.1, forward strand.
GCGCACGCTGGGAAAGGTGAAGGCAACATAAGATAGGACGGACGGCACTGCCTCGACGCAGTGTCTTTCCCGCCAAGAAGTGATGTTTCTGAAGGGTATTTTTACAGCGTAGATAGGCCAAATAACTGACAAGAAGTGAACGAATTTCGTTTGATTTGTTTTATTCTGCAAAATTATATTCTATGAAATCACAAGCCTGCTTCTTTGTGCAAGCAAAATAAGTGTGACTTATGGTGCTTTTTGGTCCCAATTGCCCCTCGCGCCATAAAAACATAATAATCGATTGATCGATGAATAAAGGCACGCTTAATTTAAAAAAATGGCTGTGGCTTAGGTAAGGTTAAGCCCAGGATGCGAAGCATACTAGCCTTTATTTTAGTTGTTGAACCACTGTTTAGCCTGGTGAACTGCTGTTGCTTGGCTATATTTGGTTCGGCTAGACGAAGAAACAACTCATGCATTACTTCTTCGCCTTCAAGAGTGGAACGCGACAGCGTTCCCGTCGACCCGCCAAGGGGTGTAAGACAATGGGCTACAGGGCAGCGACTACGCGCCCCGCATTGGACGCGGTGAGCGTCGAGCAAAGCAGCGTTCGGCGCGGCAACGAAATGTGCGCCTGAGCAAGAGACGCACGCCTTAGAAACAGCGCGTTTCTAAGGCAACACCGCATTCACTAGAGGCGCTTTTGTACCGCTTTGAAGCGTTGTACTCGTGGCTCAGTGGTAGCGTCTCCGTCCCACACTCCGGAGACCCTGGTTCGATTCCCACCCAGCCCGTCTTGCAAGAGTTGAGCCAAAGCCACTTCTCCTCTGTCGTGACGTCACGGTGTCACGTGATTTCATGGTCACCGCCGCGCCTGAGGAGCTGGGTTGAGCCCTCGTAATATGCTTCGCATAAAAAAGAAAACAGAAAGAACCCCGAACCGCAAGGACTTGATTGGCTTACGGATATTCCTGCAACAAGAAAGTCAGTACGAAACACTTGGTGCGCGATGTTATCCTTCAACGCTGTTAGTGGCCTTGTGTAGCGCTTTTATCAGTCAACTTCCTAGTGATATCGAGCTTGGATAGACCAACTTAAGTACCACGCTCATCCTGAACATCGCTGACGTCTTTTCCTAAACATGCGAAATTGACCGCTACCGAGGGTTGCACAACTTTAGCCCGTCGAGGGTAAGCGATGGAAACTATTTCTGCTAGTTAACCTGAATTAGAACATTTCCTACCCACGTCCCCTCGCTGATATAAACTACTGTCGTTCCATATCTTAACACTGTACCAACATTTGCATTTACCATCGTTTGTTGCGTGAGCAATCCTTACGGTCTTTCCTTTTTTTTTTCGGAGCAGAAGTGCACCCTAGTGCGGGAACTGTTTAACTGAAGTGATTAGAGTAGGAAATTTTGGGTATGCCCCCGATGTATACGATGCATCTAATTCACACAAGACAGTGTTGGCTGGGGATCACAGGAAGACACCTTACTCCCGAAGATGGCTTTAATACGGTGCTGCTGATGATAATAATGACGACGGCACTTACGTGTTTGTAAATGTGTTTAGGAGGTGACCCAAACTGTGCATGACGTGAGCGGTGTGGCGAGAGTGTTGCTAGGAGCGTGGCAATCATGCCTTCGCGGTTGTCCTCTCAGGTTTCCTGCAGGTGCTGCCTCAGGCGGACATTTACCGCCACTGCATGTACCTGCTCGAGCTGCAAGAGAAGATCAAAAAGGACACGTCGCGCAAGGTGAGCGATGGGCACCCGAATGGGCACTTCTTTTATATACGCGCCAACTTAAATGCTGCACGTTGATGCAACTGTCATGAAGACTGGGTGCTATTATGCTGCAGAAAGGACGCGGAGACAAAATAACGACTTTTTTGTTGTAGTCGTTGTTATGCACACCTGTGAAACCTACGAGAACACACGATACCACACAGTTTCACTGAAGGCTTGAGACAACCTACGGCTGTGACAAGTTCAGTGGCTCCAGGGCACTGAATACAGCACTACATTTAAGGCTGCATGTTCCTAACCATGATGCACGTGTACGTAGAATCTGTTTGTTTATTTGTCCTTAATTTGCAGACTTCACTAATTGCTTTTTGTTTTCTCCTTTTTTGTTTTAATATTAAAGTTAGGTTTTCACAGCTGTGTATCCGGACAGCGAGATCGTTATTAATCACATTTTCTATACTTTCGCTCCTAATAGGCAACAACGTACAGCATTTAGGTTGCCTTTCACATTCAAGAAAACGGCTTGCCTACGCTGCAAGATATCAACCCAAATGATGCCTTGGCTGGCCGGCGCTTGCCAACGTACGTACAACGCGTGAAAGCCGTATTATCGGTTCTCCCACACAGGACTGGTCCAGTGTGAAGTATACGGTACACTCACCTGCCTATAGAGCTTGGAACCATCATATTTTAGTGCGCGATTCCAGAGCATTAGCTATTTCAAAGCACCCAAACAACGATGGGAGGAAACGCTCGGCTTCATATAAGAACTGCGTGGACATTTCGTCCGAACACCCCATTTTCGGGTGTACTCTTTTAATACTTCTGTCTCGCCATTGCAGTTGGGAAGAGAGATCGAGACGCAGTACGTGATCATGGACTACGAGGGCTTTTCAGTGCGCCAGCTTTACTCCTGGCAAGGTGCGTGTCAGCGCGTTTCATGCAGCACACATAGTTAAGAGCCGCGCATGTTTTACTTCATGCGTGATTGATTGTGTGCCATCAGTTTCACAAGAAGTCGTGTTGAAGAGTGTCTCGTTCTGTATTGTTCGTAGTGCTCAACCTTCTGACGGAGTTGCTCAAGATGTACGAGACAAACTTTCCGGAATCCCTTGAGAAGGCGTTCGTCATCAACGGTGAGCGTGCGCGAACTGTTGGCGACGGTTCAGAGCACTGCGCGACTACGCTTAGCTATACGCTGTATATAGTTCAGTTACTGTCACAACAACCACATACGCGGGCTCAGGTAAGGGAAGCGCTCTCAGAATATAACAGATATTTAGTCAACGGGACGGGGAATTCAGAACAAGGCTGTGACGCTGTTATTTGTCTCAGTTGAAGCCTTGCTGTAACTCTGATAAGTGAACCAACGACATCCGGACAGTACGACGAGACTCTCACGGGACCCTCGGCTAAACTTAAGCTAGACGGCAACCTGGTGACCACGACTCAGCGCGCTAAATGCACAGGCTCAAAACACAACAGGAAGTGCGATGGTCTGTCGGCAGCAGTTGTTCTACGACGTATTTACCTGCGGCGGGCAGTGCTGCACATTTCAAATGCGGCTGCTCATTGCACTCGAGTCATGGGACGTGAACGACGACCTCACGTGACCTTTCAAACCTACAAAGGCAGGTGACGCCGAGATGCGAGAAAGCGTCGCGTAAGTGTACTCGAGGATGTTCGTTCAAAGCCTCATCCAAGCACTGCTACATACTTTAAGGCCCAGAGATGACGTCCGATCATTATTCCAAGTGTATGCAACCGGACCGGTAAGGGTCATTGAGCTAGGAAAGGCACTCCCCATTAACAGGATCTCAGCTAAGGCCGTTAATCAAGCTAGTTGGCTGCCACATTGGTGAAACATTTTACCAGCCCAAAATCGAACAAAGCGCAGACAGAAGACACTGACAGAGCAGCACCGTTTGTAGTGTCAGTGCCTTGTTTTTCAGTATTGTTCGATTTTGCCATGGTAACATCTTTCGCCAAAGAACAGAAATTGTCACTTCGGGGGAAACAACTGGCCACTAGGTCCCACATGACCATCACAACAAATAGGAAGCCCATTCAAGGAACAAGAAATACAATTACAAATCGAGTCTTTATATGCTGGCAGATTTCGCCCTTGTTTAAGCGGGCGCATACATTATTAGTGATAAAAATTCTGCGAGATGCTAGATTTACCTGATGCTGCGCTTCCTTTTCAGTGACGCCAGCATGGGTTCGCGCTATTAAACAGTCGTATAACAGCGAAACCGTGCGCTTTCTTTAAAAGAAGCCTCACTTAAATTGACCCAAATTCCGGTACCTTTCGGTCTGCGTTTACGTGGAGTGTACTCCACTATCGCATTTTTGCTAATCAAATGCGTGAAGCAACTTTGTCCCACTTTGAAAATAATAATATTACTATTACAAACGTGAACTGACGATGCGTTAGAACGCCGTATCCGCGCTCTAAGGATTATGCCTCTTAGCATACCGCGACGGGCAATGCATTGACGCCCGAGACCAGCTGCGTATGAGTCGGAGTCTCAGCGCATGTGCATCGCGGTAATGGTGCGCCCTTCGGTCTATACGTGGTCTATACTAAACGCTCAAACGTTATAGTGATGTCCTTCGCCGATTGGCGCGAACCGCTGCATGCGTCGGTGCAGGACGGCTATGTGGACGCGAAACGCTCCGCTGAAGTGGAATATTAAGCGTAAAGCCTCCTGCCATTAAGAGGTAGGCTTTCTTGCAGAGCTTAGTCGCCTAGCGGCTAAGTTCCTTAATTGTTGAAGGAAGAGAAAGAGGTTATCGCAACATGAAAACCGTGGCAACGGCCTCATTCGATGGAGGACACCTGGACCCCAGCGTCATGAGTAAGGACGCAGCAAAAAATTCCGATACGAGGGTAAAAAAATCGCGTCGAAAACCTTGTTCCGAATAGTAAGGCACTCTCTCAAGCTGGAAGTTCCGTAAGAAAGCTCGAATTGCATATGTGCAAGCATGGTTTTTAGGGTTGCATCGTTCTGCGCTAAAAAAAAAGAAATAAAGAGAGATAGTAAGAAAGAAAGAAAGAAAGAAAGAAAGAAAGAAAGAAAGAAAGAAAGAAAGAAAGAAAGAAAGAAAGGAAGAAAAATAAAGTTAAAGAGAATTACACGTACTTTTAAACATGGAATTTGCTCAGGACGAACTTGTCCTGAGCAGAACCTTGTTTCACAATGAAAAATTAGCTTTGTGAATCCTTGCCTGCAGCGATGATTTCACCCGTAAGTAGATTTTTCATTAGTTGGACAGCATCGCGAAAGTGACCGTAAAGTGCCGCACATTAAATTGTGCAGCGAAAAACGAGCAACACTCGTGCGAAAGTTATTGTGCAATCTATACTGGGATTTGCATGAAGCTTTTGAACGAGTGGGTAAGTTTTTTCGTTTGCATGTGCGGTCCCCCACATTTCCACCGTCATAATAATTCCTAAACTCCGCTAGAGACCTCGAACAAGAACAGGTAAGGTTGGTTGACTGACGTGTCACAAGTGAGAGACAAGATAAAGCTCATCGTCACCCATCACCTGCTAAAGGACGCTTCCAATCATAATAATAAAGTGATGGCTGAAAACAGAGTTTCTTTGGCTTTGCTTACAGAGCGTGCCGTGATCTTACTTTGTCGTTCTACACGAAAAGATACATTTTTAAAAACTTTTCTTGCCCATAGGCGACGCAATAGTCAGCAGACTCCCAACGTTGTCGCTCTGTCCGGGTTCTGAAACACGTGACCTGTGGCGAGTTTGGGCACTCGTGTGATTGGAGAGCTGTGGTGGCTCCTGGTCTAATTACATGATTTACACATGCTTCTCATCGCAGTGCCCAGTTTCTTCCCTGTCCTGTGGAAAATGATGCGGCCGCTTTTGACGCAGAGGACGGTGAACAAGGTTGCCATCTACGGCAAAGGTAAAGAAATACGAGAAAAATTTGCAGCGTTTTTACAGCAAAGCTGTTAGCCTCTCGGTGGTCGGCGTTTTAATGCGATAACGTTAAGGGCCCCGTGTCGCAAAAAGTCCGGTGTCGGCATCGGCGGAGTTGTCCGTGAGCGAAAATTACCGTATGTGTTTAGGTACATATATGTATATGCCGCGTCTTGCTATATGACATGCGGTATATGCGGGTCATATTGCCACACCATTCTATCTCTGAAGTTGGTCATACTTTGTCTAGCATTCATGACAAAGTTATTCCTCGAAATTTTGAGAATGACATTCCAAAAACAAATGTCATGAAACAAAACACCGACAGCATATGTCCTTTATGTTCGATCCTCTCAGACTTAAACATTAAAACGGCGAAACAATAACAGAAATATGAAAATCATGCAACTTTCGTGGCGCAGTTGTGTGCTGCCTCCAGGATCGGCCCACGCAAGAGGTCGCGTTTCTACCAGAAAGCTCGCCTTCGTGCATATAGTTCGCCGCCAGCGTTTCCCGGTAAACATTGCGGTTAGATAAGTTTCAGTTGTCGGGATGCGTGAGAAGCAGTCAGGGATCCTTGAATGCTATCGCGTTCCACTCTTAAAGGCGAAGCTTAAGCGTCCTCCAATTTTTCGTGCTCGTCCATGAACAAAAATGATCGTCCTCAGGAATGGCTCATACCCCCCTAAGGAAAAAAAAAATGCAATGGCTCATACACCCGTAATGCAGAGGCTACAAACACTCGGCAAAGTGAATCGAACAGTGCATACATTCATTGAAACCACCCATACAACACATGGAACAGCCTACGTTTCAATAAAGAACAAGCTCAAAACACGCATCCGAATCATCAGTAATGCATTGCATACCCCCCTCAGCATTTGTAAGGGGAGTTTTGCAACAGGTTCGCTGGACACCCGCTTTCGCAGTGCCGGAATGGCGAGTCAACTTTTTTTTTTTTTTTAGAGGCTTCTGCTGCACTAGTGCCTTTTGCGTCCACCGATCTTTGGAATCGTCCACTGCAGTGAACGATCGACGATATCCATATTTTGACTTTATTAATTTTTTCTGCTTGTATTTGCACAGTTATTGCTGTGCGCCGGTCTGTACGCTGTACCTCGTACTGCTCCGTCACCATTATCTCTTTCTATTACCGTAACCTCTTTCATTTCATGCGGAGTAGCCAAAGGGAGGCACGCCTGGTTATACCCCACCACCCTCCATTCCCCTTTCGCTTCTATATTTCTGTCATTTTTAGGGGGGGGGGGGCAACACATTTAGTTGGCCTCGTGTAACACAATTAGGCACTTCCTCCTTTCCATACATATGTCACACACACAAAAAAAAGATAAGAGTGATGACACAGACGATGTGTCGAACCAAGCAGACTGGGTGCACTTGTAACGAGGTAAATAATTCGCGGAAACATTAGAAACATTTTTTTCCCTTAAAAAATGAACGTTTCGTCCATTGGCTTATACGAAAGCGAAGTGGACGAAACGCTTAACTCGAATTAGGTGATTACAGGTTTTAGAATGCATTTATGGTGCCACAGACTTTGCAAAGCCAGTTTAAAACATATTCTCGTTTTGTGAAGCAGCCCCGAAATCTGCAGTAGCAATGTCGCTGCGTATGCAGCGGAGTAACCACAGTTGCATTTTTATCTGAACCCGTATAACGGCGTCAAAGTTGAGGTTCATGATGACTGTGGTTAACTTATATTGAAACAGCGCTCACGAAACACGGGCTACGGAAAAGCACAGGTACAGACGATACGTCTGTCCTTTCTGAAATTCTGTTTTTTCACCAGTTGTGCGTTTTCTCCATATCCCCCCCCCTTCTTTTTTTAACATTAGCGCTATTTAGAAGCGACATACACACATCAAAATGTCAGTGCTGCTTTCCTCCGTTCACTATACTTGACGCCACCTCCCGACCACTGCATGCTGTTACGCTAGCTTCGTTAGCTGTACCAACACATGGCCTCCGAGGCCATCGGCACAGCGTGGGCAATGCGACGCCACTCCGCTAGAAATCTCGAAGGCCAGAATCGAGACGACGCTTGGCCATAGAACGCTATCGTTAGAGGGAGGCACTCGACAACGCAGCAGTAGCTCTATGAAATTAATGATTTTTATTCTTTTTCAGCTACTCAAGCTGCTGGTAAATGGAAAGTATACAACACTATCATGCCTAAGGTCTCATATGCCCTGGCTCACTCGAATGCTTTCTTAACGCAGACAGTTTTTTTTATTTTTTTGATTAGGCATTCTGACGGGCACAATTTCCGCAAGGATGTCGCGGCGGTTGTCAAAATCCATGGGATGCTGTAAATGTGGAGGAAACAAAATTTAAACTTTTCGACGTGCCTATGCCAGTCGTATTTCCTACGAAGCTTGTACTACGTTTCCTGTTTAGTCTGACGCTCCTGACCTGTTAATTTTCCGTGAAGCCTGCTCTTGAATTCTGAACTTCCATTTTCCAACAAAGTGGACTGGCAATCAATCAATCAATCAATCAATCAATCAATCAATCAATCAATCAATCAATCAATCAATCAATCAATCAATCAATCAATCAATCAATCAATCAATCAATCAATCAATCAATCAATCAATCAATCAATCAATCAATCAATTGAGCGCTGAGACTAATGCAAGAGTGATAATCTTGCATGCCTTTAGGATTAACCAGAGTAGAACGGCGCATGAAACCGTTATGGGACGAGTTCGAAGGAATGAGTGTAGCGTAGCGAAAAACTAATTTTTTTTTCATCATCGTCGCATTGTAATTCTTGACAAAGCGCGAGTGAAAAGTGCAACGAGGATTATTCTAAATTTAAGGATTTGCAGGACGAAGTATATTCCAGTATGCTGGAGGCAAAGCGCAACACCGCCCTCAATTCAAATTTCATCATGCGTTCAGTGAAAATGAACTTGTTGCGGCATACTCTTTTCGGCCCATCAGCTCTTCGATTTCTCAGTCTCAAATTATGTTCGCGATTTCACAATTTTATACTACAGGAAAGCAGAGCGAACGCGAGTCCTGGTTAGTCTCTCTGCCCTTTCCCAATCCTACGCTCTATCGCCCTCTCACGCGCGTCCCATGCCCCTCCCCCGAACGAGCATCCGACGCGTATGCTGGTTAATTGAATGAACAATGGACTTTAGATTACTAAAGCGGAACTTTGGCTATGACAGACCATACTGCGAAATGTTCTAGGTTAACTACGGCCACGTGGAATTCTTAATAACGTACACTAAAAATCCGCATATAAGAGTTTTCTGAATTCCACTTGCATCAGATGCCGACTATCGCGACCTGGAATAGAAACGCCGACCTCGTGGTCAGCAGAAAAAATAATAATAAAAAAACAATATGTGCAGCCCCGGAGCCATCGAAAGTGGTAACGCAAGTGGTAATTGCAAGTGGTAACGCTTTGGTGGCTTTGCTGCATGAGGAGAAAGTGACCGTCTCCTCGTTAATTTTTTTTTCTTGTAGAAAGCGCCTTCATTTGTTTAAAAACGGAGATGAAATTGTAACATCGTGTGCTGGTTTGTCGTGTTGATTCCTTATCATAAATTTTCATGTTATCTCGCTGTATATACGAAACACAATTCACGTGTGTTCTTCGTCGCCTGCGATCACAGTATGGTTCAAGAAGAACTCGCGTCAATTTTCACGAAAACTGGCGGCAGGAATATGCTCAAAAACAGCTTTCATAGAGTTCCGCAGACATCTTACCTTCAATACGGGATTAGGATTAGGAGTATTAGGAGTATGGATTAGGAGTATCCCACCTAATCGTTTTCGAGGTAATTCTGAAAGCGATCGAAGGTAATGTGCATTACACACGGAGCCGCACGAGGTTGTGCTGCCAGCATAAATTAAAACGCGAACAATTACGAAAGTACTTCACTGCATTGCTTCGTTTCCCAATTCACCTTCGTGGCTTCACCCCATTCACAGATTCACCAGATTCGTGGCTTAATTCAGGCACCCCAAACGTACAATAGGTTGTGTGCAAAACCGAACGTCTACGACGTGTTCCCGGCTCCAAAATCGCTTCCACCACATGCAGCCAGCAAAAGCATAGCCTTCACGACCTGCGCCAGTTTACCCAGAGGGCGGTATCAATGTGGCGTCGATTTGGACACCACCTATCCGGACAACTCAATGCTTAGAAACCGGCCACGTACAGAGCGATTATGCGTTGCACTTCTATGTAATTACGCGTAACAGGCGTTGTGATCACTCATTTCCTGTTCGCATTTCAGTTTAGGCTGTTTGTGCATTCAAGCAAGTGTTTTTGACGAGCCCGCGGCTGACGCTCATCGCCCGCGCTTGCAGACGGCTGGAAGGCCGCCCTAGCCGAGTGCATGGACTTGACCAAGCTGCCGGCCCATTGGGGAGGCACCCTCAAGGGGCCGGACGGTGACCCGCGCTGCCCGCACCTGGTGTGTCCCGGCGGCGAGGTGCCGGACGAGTACCGCGACGAGCTCGCCTCCAAGCGGCTCTGGGGCCGCGAAGGCGTGCAGCAGTTCTGCGTCGATCGGCGCGGTCGCCACGAGCTGCCCGTGGCCGTGGACCAGGCTGGCTGCCGGATCCGGTGGACCTTCCAGACGGCCAAGGGAGAACTGGCCTTCGGAGTTCGCTTCCAGCCACCGGCAGGTGGCGGAGGAGGCGTGGAGGAGCAGCTGCTCGAGCTGCACCGCATTCCCTCCTGCAGCCTGGTGCCCGAGCACGGCTCGCACGTCTGCACGAAGCCCGGGACGTGTGAGTGATCCTGTCCTTGCAGGGAAGTCACAGGTGTACAAAAGTCGCAGTTATGTTTAACTTCAGAGCGCCCACTCTGACTTTGAGGAAGGGTTTGATTTGATTTAGTATGCGTTGGACGTGACGGCAACAAGCACAATTTGTCTCCGGCTTCTCTCCAACTGTAAATTGTTAAAAGAACGAAGGACGGCGATTGGTGAAGTGAAACATTTCAGTTACATAGCAGTTTCTTTCTTTCAAAATTGGGGTCACCATAAGTTCTTACCCGGATATAAAGAGGCAACCAGTCATGCCCATTTATTAAAGTGTATAGGAAGGGTCATGTGAGTGTCTCGAGGCAAGTTTTCTGTAATCTTATAATGAATTTACTTGTAATGAAACACCAGATCAAATGTGCAGATGGCAAGGAACTGCTCACAGCTTGGAAGGTGTAAGCGGTCTTGTTACTGTAGGCTTCTCATGGGTGTAATTCAGCTTGCTGACGGCATACGTAATTGAAAGTGCCCTCCCTAAATTAAAGTTAAATAAAATCATAGGGTTTTACCTGCCGAAACGACGATCTGATTATGAGGCACACCGTAGTGCGGAAACTCTGGATTAATTTTGACCGCCTGGGGTTCCTTAACGTGCATATAAATCTAAATGCACGGGTGCTTTTGCATTTCGCCTCCATCAAAATGCGGTCTCTGTGGTCGGGATTTTATCCCGCGATCTCGTGCTTAGCAGCCCTACACCAAAGCCACTAAGCAATCACGGTGGGTCAGTTCCCTCCCTGTTCTTGAAACCTGGTTCCCGACGCTATCTGATCGTAAGAACTGTCTTATATCGTTCGCTGTTGCAACAGGCCTGCAAGTGGCTCTCATAGAACCGTTATTGTGCATGCTTACGAAAGCCGCCTTCTTAATGAATTGCGCAGGCCTGCGCAGACTGGCCATACGTATATTTGGAGGTTGGCTCGCGAGACTCCTCGCGATAACCGCAACTTGATAGGCTTTTCTTGTGTGCAGGGTGAAATGATAAGGAGCAGATATCCGTAGGCCAGTCGGTGGCAGCTTTATGTAGAAAAGTAAAAAAATAATAATAATAGTGTAAAGGGAAGAGAGCGCCTGTTTTGGGAGCGGATTGCTCGGCACAGGAAGGTAGGAGGGTTTGCTTTTTACGTCGCGCGACAATGAGCATGCAACATCAGGCCATGCCCAATTTCTTGTGCTTTGTTTCTCTGAGCGGAAGGTGCAGTCTGTCGAAAGTTTAGAAGCCGCTGAGCACGTGACTTCATCTGTCGGCAGGGTGCGTACTGTGCCACCGCTAAAGCATTAATTTCTGTACTTAGATTCAATTGCACGTTAAAGAACCCCAGGTGGTCCGAATTATTCCGGAGTCCCCCACTACGGCGTACCCCATAATCATATCATGGTTTTGGCACGTAAAACCTCATGATTTAATTTAATTTTAACTTAGTGAGGGCACTTTCAATTACGTATGCCATCAGCAAGCTGAGTTGCACCCATGAGAATTCATACAGTGATAAGACCGCTTACATTATGAAACCATTTATAATTAGAACACCGTCCGAGAAATAGAAGCGCCACACTAAACCTTGCGCTGTGAGTGCTTCGCCCATCGGGCGAAACTGCCAATGTTCTTTTGCAAATCTTCGCATTGTGGGGTTGAACGATATAATTCGTATAAGTTGTGTCTCGATGCTTCTTCGACACCCTATGGGTGGATGGGCAGACAGACGGGCTCTGTCAACACGCGCTTTGAGCCGGGTCTGTATCCGGCGCCGTTAAGTTCGTTATTTTTACCTTTCAGGCTGCGTCTGTTCTCCGCTCTTAATATACCTGGCTTGTGCCAACAAGCCATAACAAATCTCCATGTATCCTATTGTCCTAAAATAATAAAGTTATTTCCATTCTCTATTTGAATCATTTGAAGTTGAAGTTTTTGCAGCAGTCTTTATCTATTCTCCACAGCATATTCAATTACCAAAGCTCCACTATCTTTAAATCCCAAGGCCTCGAGCAGAGTCTGCCTTGTTTACGGCAATGGGTGGTTACTGCCAATTCTAACACAACACGCTCGTTAGTTTCTGCGATATTTCCGCAGGCTGTGCAGGAATATTGTCGTCGGTAAATATTCATACGAGTTCTCATCCTAATGTGGCTTCAAACAGTACAAAGCACAATGGGCTCAGCCCGTTTTGCCTTGAGGAGCTTCACAGTGGCTGCTGAAGAATCCATTGCACGTCACATTCAATGCGTGGTCCCAATTGTGATACGTGCGTCCGCAAGATTTTGGCTTCCATAGGTGTCTGGGTTTCCACAGCGAGATATAGTAATCCTTGGTTTTCTGCTGCGTCATAAAAAAGCTCTTGTGTCGTTCCTGAGTATCACAGCTGAGGTGTTTATTTTCTTTATGTCTTCTACTATTTCTGGATTTTTGTCCATTTATTTCCTTTCTATGCGAAACATGCTCTTAAACACTTTTTGTATCTCTGTCTGTGTTTGTGCTTATGCCTCTTCTCCATTACTGTTCGTAACCTCTCAAGTTTGCCTGAATCAGGATCTTCAATATTGTTCCTGGCCAGTCTAATAAACATAAAAAATTGATTGATTGATTGATTGATTGATTGATTGATTGATTGATTGGTTGATTGATTTTAACGAAAGTTGAGGCAGTCTGGTTACACTGAAAAAAGATTAACCCTGACCATAGGAGAAACACTTGTTTCAGTGCTGAGAGAGATAAGAAAAGTAAAGCTTCGAGGTTAAATGTTCTTTTAATTTTTTGCGATGTTTGTGTTTTTGTCAACTCTGTTCATTATTCCTTAATGTTTCCTGAGAAGCATTGATTTTTCGTGATGAAACTTACTTATATTTATACTCTTGGCCAATATGAAGGGGTCGCAAACATGAGTAGGCTTAGTGCAATCTCAATTTATATTATTGCGTACACTCTAGCTAGGAAATCCTTCTGATTTGTTTCTTTATCGTGTTCTTAGAAAGTTTATGTTCAATTGGCTTGTTCCTTCTCTTTGCAGACGTGCTGCAGTTCGACAATTCTTTTAGCTGGATGAGCAGCAAAGAGGTGGCGTACGAGATCCAGATCGTACCGCCACCACCACCTGCCAGCTGATGTGGTGGACGCAGGAGGAAAAAAAAACACACACACACACACAGAGTTTCGTACGAATATCGCGAGAGGACATATAGTCTCCCACTGAGGCCACTCAGGCATAGCGGTGCAAACGCGACGTGTACACGAGCTTTTCCTGACTTGGTTATGAATTTTGTTGCGTGCGCACACCTGTGGCCTCCTTTATCAACACATCGACGTTCAGTTTTCATGCGTTAGCGTGACAAAGCATCATTTATGGCAAATAATTGTACACATTGTGGCTGTCGCTGGCGAGACAGTCCGCCATCAGCAGAGGAAGTTTTCAGCACTACAATAATTAAGTTGCTGTCCCTGCTTGCCTCTCGACTCCAGTCAAGAACTGAAGGTGCCGCTAACAATCGCAAACCTTGCCGCTTCGCCATTATAACCGTGAGCCGCACAAAGCACGACCCAGCACGATTACGAAACCACCTAAACCGCGTAAATGGCCGAGCAAACACCGGCAAAAGCGCGCTGACTGAATTTGCATATGTCACTCGCGTTACCCGAAGCCGGGCGGATCTCGCAATCGCTCCGACGTCATGGGTGGGAGAATTTCTGAGCGCTCCAAGTCCGATTTCGGCGATCTGAAAGAACCAACCGAATGTAGTTAGAGCGCCCTTTTTTCGACCACTCGAACAAGATGACTATCTCTGGAGCGCTCCGAAATGACCACCCAAAGATGTCTCAAAAATACTACACTCCTTGGGGCGTACCTTTGCCCCACAAAAATAATCGTAATCTATACTGCGCGCCTTACCTTTTTTTTTTTAACCCTGTGCGCCCGTTACTTCCAGGTTCCGAATAGCATGTACGTTACCTGAGTGACAGCATTCGCGACAGAAAAGTAGCAAGCGCAGAGTTTTCAAGAAAGGAAACATAAGCGAGACAGATGACGATTATATTGTCGTGGGACAAAGATATAGGCCCTAAACTGTTTTTGGAGCGTAGACATGAACATTCACCGGAAGTATATTATTTTGACGTTGTCTTAAATGCATTATTTGAGAGGCTTGTATCCTAATATTCACACTTTTGCACGCCGCACGTCAGTGGCATTTTCATCTGAAATCGCAATCAAGAACTGTCCAACGGAAGATGTAACGATAGCACGACAAGCGCACGAAATACATTTATAATAAAACAAAGTATACCATTACAAACAAGGTATTACTTGGGAAAAAGAAGGATATAATTATTATCCCTACATACTCTTCAACTGGAATAGAAGGATTGTTATCCACCCAAAAGAAGGCCGGAACTATAAAAGAAAGCCCTGACGGGTTTCGGTTCATGAAACGTTTACGTCAAACTTGCTCCACTTCGCAGGCTTCCGCGGAACTGATTTGGCGTACTCTGCAATTGCAGGCGCACACTTATTTTCGAGGCAGTGAATGCGCTATCTTGACAGCATTTCATGGAATGAAAGGGGCTGGCGCGGCATTTCTTTCATTGCATTTTCCTTGCGACATTGGCAGACGATGCCGGCACGCGGAAAACGAGCCACAGCTAAAGTATGGTACTATGCGCTACTTCTCGTCCTGATGGTCAACCAATAAATGTTTTGTTTTGCAAATTATTGTAAAGTGTTTTCTTTATATATATATGAAGTTGCTGTGTGGAATGATTGTCCGGTACAGGACATAATGGAAATTGGCACCGGATCTAGTGCGAACAGAGATGGCCCGGGATGACAGGTAATGTATGTAAGCAGGGACGTGAGCTCTTGCACATAAAATTGTGGCGGAACCCATCTCACGATGACTGTCGACGGCAATGCGTTGCATTGAATCAATATAGTGACACAACGTATTGCCACCGTCGAAACGAGTCATGTATGAGGCGTGTGCTGCAGCGGGACTCCTACTTGTGAGTCCTTAAGAACACTCAGCGCCATCTAGAAGCCACCGGCGAAACGCCTGCGCATGGCCTCCGAAATGCACGGCGCTCCGTGCATGCGAACGCTGAGAGAGAGAGAAAGGCAAAGGAAAGACAGGGAGGTTAACCATTGATTATCTCCGGTTGGCTACCCTGTACTGGGGGAGGGACAATGGGATGCGATAGGTAAGATTGAGAGAGAAGAATAAAATAAATTTTTAAAAAACATAAAGAAAAGGTACATACACACACGCCGAACGCTGAAAAACGCGTCGTGCAGCAGCGGTGCTCCTCTCGCGCTCTTTTTTTTTTGGACACGTTGCGCCATCTAGTGGCATTGCCGAGAAGTACGCGCGCAGCCTCTGAGAGGAGAAGCGCGGCACGTCGGTGCCGGCTAACGCTCAGAATTGCTCCCTCGGTTGCCGTACGCTCATCGTCACATACTCTGTGACACAAGTTGGCGAAAGGTTCGTTGAAAAGCGACACGTAGCCACTGTATTTGCGACGTAGCCTGCTGATGCGCCTGGTCGCTGTCCTTAAGGAATCCTTCCGAATTGGGTTCGACTCCGCTTAGCATCGGATAAATTTAAGGGCTCTTCTTCGTCATTGTAGAACGGCACACTCCCAGTGGCACATACGTATTTACCCAAGTTGGCGTCAAAGACGTTCATTGAAGAGCAAGGCACGCATACTGGCACATACCCAGCGACCCAAGTTGCCATTAAAGAGGTTCATCGAAGACCAGCACAGACCGAATGACACCGACCAACTGCTCCAAGTCGGCTTCAAAGAGTTTCTTCGAATAGCGATACCTACCCAGTCCCGTTATCTACAGTGACCATATCGGCATGAAATATGTTCCTCGAAGAGCGGAACGTATGCGCATATTCTCACATATTCAGGGAACCAAGTTGGGCTGCTGTTCCCTTGGCACAGCAACCCGATGCGCTATCCCCTCTAAGGACTACCCAGTGACCCACAAGGTATGCGGCAAAACGGTTAGAAACAAACCTACATAGATGCAAACATAGATAACCCTTGAAAAGCGTGAAATACCCTAAGAATGCTAACGAATTAAAGACAGCGTTCATTGCCATGCCTTCGGCATCGACCCAGCGTCTTCATTCTCTCGCCGTACCTGCATTGTCATTCCGTCGTCATCACGTCGGCATCGCCGCGCCGTCATCATTCTTCCGTCGCCCTCATTCCATCCTCGGTAATCATACGGTAATCATATCGTCGTTTCAGTTGTTTCAGACGTTTTTCAGTTATAGTGTCTCCAGGACACCAAAGCAGCCCTGGAGACACAATTACTGAGATCGCTTTCCCGGAAACCGATCTCGGGCGCAAAGTCGACAGGGTCGTCGTGCATACGGGGAGGATGGCGCTTGCTCAACTGCGTGCGCAGTTCGTGACGATCGGCAGACGACAAAAAAGCGCACGGAGTCTTGGCCAGGCGCATGCGCTGGTGCGCCTTGGGCTCGTGTCGGAAGTTTCACGCGAAAACAGTCGTCATCACTGCGATAAACAGTCATCGCCAGCAGTCGAGCCCGCGACTTCTATTTAATGTCAGTGACCTGTTATAATCTAACAATTTACGATCGTTAATTGCGCACAAGCGTCGGTGAGCGAAAAGCGCGACGATGACGAAATAGAAGCCCATCGCTTAATGAGGACAAGTTTTTGCTGAACACAGTTTTCGCTGAACACAGGCGTGTGTACATACACCGAAGGCTGCGGGTATAAATTCTAGGCAGTAATCAGGGTCCAGCCGCGAGCACTATTCCGAATTTTTCAGTGCTGCGCTCATAAAACACTGTGCGCATGCGTGGCTTTCCTTCCTCCTGCGTGTTTACACAAGCTCTAACGCGTGCCGACGAGCGAAAAATAAGAAAGAGAAACCCGCTGTTGAGCCAGCAAGTGCAAAGTGCGCTGCTTCCTCCATTATGCCGCTTCACTTGACCTCTGCGGAAATTCGTCCTTCAGACGAAAGGTTAATGTATTGTTTTCCCCGCTAGAGGGAAGAAGGCGAAAGAGGTACAAATGGCGCGTTAACGGACACAACGGAGAGTCGAGAAAGCTGAAACAAAGAAAAGCAGAGAAAGACAAAGAAGTACAGGACGACAGTAAACAGACGGAGAGGGATACAATGACATCCGAGTGTTATCATCGCCCGCCGAGGCGCGTTCGCGCTTGAAAATTAGCGGCAGTCGCCTCCAAATGTCAAGCAATTTGCATTGAGATTGTTGGGAGCTCGGTTTAGTGGAGGCGAGGAATACACGTTTTGACAGCTTGAGAACGGAGAGTCGACTGGCTTTATTCAAAAGTAAAGGCAGGTTTGCCGAGTGGCCGTGGTCGGGTAGCCGCTTCGGTTCGAGCAGGGGGCAATGACCCCTTGTAGTCTGATGCGATGTCTTGAACTTGAAGGTGGCGACTTTCACAGAAAAAGTTACTGATACTGCACATCCGTCCACGGTGATTGAACCATCAGTGTATTATGGGTATGATCGTCGTATTGTTCGTACAGCAAGAGCAACGAAAGTTGTTCGAGAGCCGGTGATGGGAGTTGTGCCTTCGTTTGAATACCGGGTACTCTCAGTGGAACTTGTAGCTGAACCAAGCACCAAGGGAAGGAGGATTCTCCCTGCAGCAGTGTAATCTGATGGCAGGCATACACGATAAGGCAGTATCGTCTGACGAAAATAGGCACGTGGTCGGTGTTCTGGCAGTGAGGCGAGATAGTGGAGAGGAGCGCGAGCATGGTGCCTGCTGTGTGTCATTACATGTGGCTTTTTTAGACATTACCGGCGCGTATGACAATCTAGACCGCAACATTTTGAGGGATATTCTGGAAGGGGAAGGCTTAGGCAACGATTGTATACAGCTTTTGAGGGACATTTACTTGGAAAATACCGTTTGCGTTGAATGGGAAGGGATGAGGAGCGAGAAGAAAGTTGATATCGCCAAGGGACTGAGACAGGGGTGCCCTTTATTCTCGTTGCTGTTGATGATGTACATGGTAAGGATGGAAATAGCGCTAGAAGGAATCACTGTCCCGTTTAATCTCTTATACAAAGAGGTGGGCACAGTAGTAGAGCAGCAGCTTCCAGGTTTGTTTTATGCGGACGAGATTATGTTGCTTGCGTACAAGCAAGGTGATATACAACGTCTGGGTAACATATGTGGACAGGAATGTGAGAATTTAGGATTATAATTTGTAGTTGAAAAGTCAGGTTTTATGACGTTCAGTGAAACAGTCAACAGAGTGTAAATACAGGGTCAGGAAATACCTCGGGCAAAAGAATACAAATACATTGTTGTATGGATAAACGAAGGCAATTGATATGCGGAAACACAGGGAAAAATAATAATAGCAACGGGGAAGAGAAACGCGACCATAATGAAACACAGAGCGCTATGGGGATAAAATAGGTACGAGGCGCTCCGGGTGATGTGGAAAGGCGTAATGGTTCCAGGACTTACATATTGAAATGCAGTTGTTTGCTTGAAGTCAGGGTACAATAAGGGCTCGATGGCAACCGAAGGTCAGTGGGACGCCTCGCATTGGGCGCTCACGGGAAAATTGCAAACGAAGCTGTGCAGAGTGATATGGGCTGGAAGCGTTTTGAAGTCAGGTAAGCTCAGACTAAACTTGATTCTGAAGAACGACTGGGGAATATAAAAGAAAGCAAATGGGTTGCAAGAGTGTTCAGGTATCTGTATAGGAAAAATATTGACTCACAGTGGTGGAAAAGAACCAGGAAGCTTGCACTAGGAATTATGTGACCGGTGTGGTAAGCAACATGGCAGTAACGAACGTCAAACGCAAAGTCGGAGAGGCTGAGACAATCTCACTATGTTGTAGTAATGGAAAAAAAAGCCTGATATAAGTAACTACCTAAGAAGAAAAACTGAATGAGGAGAGAAAAAAAGTTATGATAACTCAAAGGGAAGCTCCTTATTTTTCAAAGAGAGATCAGGATGCCTCAGAACGCGTAGTTATAAAGCGAGGTACCTTAAGGACGAAGAAGCATTTGCTTGCTGCCGTAAAGCTAGGGAAACGACGAAACATGTTTTATTAGAATGTGAAGATATCTACCCAGCTGCCGGTTTATGCTCCTCTGGCCTCCTTGAAGCATTTGCATTCAGGGATAACAGGGTGAAAGAAAACATGCACGCAATCAAGATTTGTAAGAGGCGATTGGAGTTTTGGTGGCAGGAAAGTAGCGAGACCACAAACAGCGGAGGCATAAAAAAACAAAGTTCCCTGTAGTGGTTCTGAAAGTTTGATGCTTGGAATTCTTCGCGTGTATTTTTGCTCGACAAAAAACGACTGGTAGCACGTTAGCTAAAATAAGAACAAGACCTTAGGGGCGCAACCCATTACTCCGTTTCAAAGGGCACCCTCATAGCATCCATCCATCCATCCAGCTAACGGAAGCCGGGAACATTATTCTAAAGTACCTTCCCGGAAGAGCAGACCGCGCACGCAAAGTGGTCGCTTGGTGGGAGCACCCTAAGCTCTAGACTCCTATTTTAACCCTGCCTAATGTCGCCTCATTATTGTCCGCTTTCCCCCCTTTAGTACCAATGATTCGGTGTCAAGGCTTTACGAACAAACTATTACTGTCAGCAAGGACTTCTCGCCCGCTAAGCGTGAAATCCGAGGGAAACGTATTGATTTTGACAAAGGACAGCCCGGCGAGCCAAGTTTGAGGATAACATGCGATAAACTTCTGACGAATAGCAAACAATACATATACGACCGTTTAACCGATACCGTTAACGAGCATGCGTCAGCCCCTTTATCTAGAACCGGTCATTGGCGAAGGCGGACGAACATGCTCCATGATCAGCGAACCATAGCACCCAGACACGAAATGTGTCACCTGTCTCTCCATAGGGATTAGTGAGGGGCATGGACATCAATCACGCGTGTCTTTTGTTTGTTTGTTTGTTTGCGACATTAGAAGCGTTACTAAGAAACGCAAGCACATATCAACAGCAGTTGACACATGCAACACAAGACGTGATTGTCCTGACCGAAACGTTGCTTCACTAAACAATTCAAGATAATGAAGTTTTTACGGCGTCTCAGCAGTTTTCACTTTATAGCTGACCGTTGTCAGGATTGGGGGCTCAATCCCATCGCTCGTGAACCGTTGTCAAGATTGGAGTCCGGCATGAATTCGAAGGTAGCTGGCCCATGCCGTCGTCCAACTTATCCACGTTGAGGACGTTGATGAAGGGAAGAACTGCTTCTCATCGAGAACGAGAAATAAGGGTTTATTTACAGTATTTAAATCAGTCTAACATGACTGCTTGAGAAAAGTGCATCAGTCTAACACGACTGCTTAAGAAAAAGAGTGTCAGTCCAACATGACTGCTTAAGAAAAGTGTCTCGAGCATTCGCACCACAGCAGTTTTTAAACACTCGGTCCTCCCGCGATACAAGGTGACGCGAACGTTCGTTTACTCATTGTAAACTCGCCGCCGCCCCGCAGGACAGTTTACACACACAAAGGCACCCACGGGCGAATTTCCGGAACCGACGTCAGAGGGGAGCCGTTCCAGGTAGCTCGGAGCCATTCTGGGTAGCTCGTTGTCCTGCGTCCCGGTCGGCGCGTGGGAAGCAACAAAAAACGGCTTTCCCGCGGCAGCTCGCGCACGCGTAGCAGATCAGGTCCGCGCTGGGGAGTTTGGGCACAATAGTTCGCCCGCCGAACTCATTCCGTCACAACGGCGATGAGTCTAGAGGATGGCGGCGGTTTCAGTACAAAGCCCGCTTCATCGAACGCATCCTAGCTGAAGCGACGGAGAGTGGGGGATGCGCGTCTTGCTTCCCAGTCGTAACTGGGTGGCAATCTTGCATTGCGGCTCGTCATTCTTAACACCGTAGAGAACTACGGGACGGCGGAGTTTTACTAGCTGTACGTAAATATTTGCCATCCCAGAATATTCCTTTTACAACTCATTCGGAAACTGTATTGGTAATTGTGAAAAAGCTCATGAGAAAGTAATTCTTCCTGTCTGCTACCAGCCACCAAATTTTACGCAAAGCTTTGTAGGTGCATTACGTTACGTACTTTGTGTCTTCAAGCCATGGTACTCTTCCTGTCCTTTTGCTCGGTAATCTTAACATGTCTAATATAGGCTGAAACGGTGACCATCCCATAATTTACGCTTACTGCTCGTTAGCATTGGACTTTTTAGATTCGTGCTCTCTTTTCTATTTCACAGAGCTTGTTAAGCAATCCACCAGAATTACGCCATCAGTAGCCAATGCACTAGACTTTTCTCCTGACAACTCATGCCGATTTTGCTTCTGACATCACGTAACTGCCTGGTATTCGCGACCGCTCTTTACTTGCATTTGAAATCAACATCGTCCGGCCCAGGGGCTTTGATAAACAGAAAGTGCTTGTAAATTATAAAAAAGGTAACTGCGATGCCATTATACCGAACTTGCGGCATTTCTTAACAGATTCCTTGAAGGTTTTGACAGACATTATGTAGAAGCTAACCGGAATAAATTTATTCAAATAGTACAATAACTGACGGATAAATACGTCCCTAGCCATACAATAGCTACAAACTCGAGAGCAACATGGAGTAATAGACATATGAAGCGGTCACAGAATAAAAAGAAGCTCCCTCTTCGAATGTAATAAAATGTCGGCTCAGGAAGACCATGGGGCAGAATGTGTCAAAGTCGCTAAAACAGACGCTGCTACACTACGGCAAGCAAAAGATAACTACTCGCAAAGAATCTTGCCGTCATCGCCTGCTAACGACCCAAAATGTCTTTGCACACGATCACCCAAGATAACGACGGCACCATAAACTTGTGTGATAGCTATGGTGATATTCCAGCCGCCTTGTGTAGCGAGATACTGAACGACGTTATTTTTCAGATGACTTTTTCCGAAACACTTACCCTCCACCCACCCCCCCCACCCCCCACCTCCGCCCTTCCGTTACTTCCCATCGATAGCTGTAACTACGGTAACGCGTTTCCAAAAGTAATCCCTTCATTCAAATCTTCGTGTTTGCCTGGCTCTGACTTTGTTAACTTTAAGTTCTTGAAAAGTACAATCTGCTATTCAACCCTAATACTTTCGATGATCTTTCAGCAATCACTGAACGATACTGTTCTTACTCCATAAATCCGGCCACAGACATTCTCTACTTACCTATCGGCCAATTTTTTGGCAAGCTTTCCGCGTAAAATTCTTGAAAATGTTTTTTTTATCACAACATGGATTACGTAAAACATATTTTTGTGAGACATAGCTGGTTAGCTTTGTTCCCAAGCTGAATATTGCGTTCTTGATAATTCTTCCTTAGCCGACTGCACTTTTTTAGACTTTGCTGCGAGGGAAGACAAGAGCTCGAAATTAGGTTTGCCTTGTCTGTCTGCCCCGTCGGTTCATTCTATTACACTGACGACGAATGCAGCCGGAATATACGACACACAACGAAAATTCTTTTGCGTCGTCAGGCAATCCCGTCATCCCCTGCATCGTCATTGCCACAGCTTAAAGAAGAATAAAACTTAGATGGTTTTTCTGATTTCGAGGGCATTGTAAATGAATGAATGAATGAATGAATGAATGAATGAATGAATGAATGAATGAATGAATGAATGAATGAATGAATGAATGAATGAATGAATGAACGATCCATCAAACTGAAACATGTCCTCATCGGGAGTTAGAAGATCTACAAAGTGTACGATTCGTTGAAGAAATTTCACGCTTACTCGGCTATGGCGCCCCTGCGTTCCACACGTACTGTGGTCCTGCAATGGCGTGAAGATACTCGGGCAGCAAAACAGATGGAAACCCACCCAATCCCTTTGACCCTGACGGAATGTGTCCGTCTCCAGGGGGAGCGCAAGCGCATGAGCCCCAACCACCTACAAGTGCGGCGGGCTCGGACGGTGCCTAGCCGTCTCGGTTGCCACAAGTATACCCCCGACCATTTCCTTGCCAATGCTCATACACCGTCTGCAAAACAGATGGACCCAATACGAATAAGGAGCGAGAACGATTGCAAAATTAGACTGTAAGACGATCCCCCGCCCCAGTGTGTGGCACAAGTTAACCATGTAAGCTTTGTAATACTGTATACATGTAACTTGTTACGTGTTTCTGTACCTTGGCGCCCCCCTAATTTCCCTTGCAGCTTCTGCAGCACGTGCAAGGCGTTTCACGTACCCCCTCTGTGGCTACATCCCTGATATAGCCTATACCCGTTTTTTTTCTCCTTTTTTCCCCTACAGCTTCGGGAGGGAACTAAATCGAGTTCGAGTGATATACTGCAGAAGCGAAATCCTGCCAGCGCTTCTTCAGATTAACAAGAAGAAGAAAAGGCGAAACAACAGCCGACATAATCTAAGAACAAGATGGTGGTCAGAGCCTGAGGATACTGCGGAAGTGGTAACGTCCCGAATCCCCCGCTAGATTTGTGAATTTCGGTCTTCATTTTACACCTATATGAAATAACCTACACTAGTAACCAAATAATGTTTTTTTTGTTTAGATTGTCGGACGCAATGCAATTGCACTTTTTATAACAGCTAACGGTCACCTGTAGGTTACCAGTTACTGCCAGTTGTTCTCAAGCAGCCCTCTCTAACGTAAGAGAGAGCTAACGTAATTAAATTGAATCCTGCTGTTTTGCACGCCAAAACCATGATAGGATTACGAGGCACGCCGTAGTAGGTGGGCTCCGGATTAATTTGGCTCACCTGGGGTTCTATCATGTGAGCCCAATGCATCGTACATGGATATTCTGCGCCTCGTCCAGGCTCTGGTGATCAGCAGAATCACGTATAGCATGCCGTATCACTATCACTCGCTAAACAAACGCGACCAAGAACAAGTCGATGCCATCATCAGAGGCGCGTACAAAACGGCCCTGGGTCTCCCTGTCACCACCTCAAACGAGAAGTTAGCGGCCCTCGGGATCCACAATACCTTCGCTGAGCTGTCGGACGCGGTTATGGCTTCGCAAAAGACCAGACTGCAGAAGACGGCGGCGGGCAGAGCCATCCTCCACCGGACCGGAACGGCAACGGAGCTCCGTGCCCTCGATGGGCAACGATCACTCCCGCCTGAGGTCAGAGGCAAGATCAAGGCGAATCCGGTACCGAAGCACATGAGCCATGAACTCCATGAAGGACGACGCAAGGCTCGCGTCGACAGACAGCGCCGACAATTCAAGGGTGACCCGTACGTAACGTACGTGGACGTGGCGGCGTACCCTGTAGGGGGCCTCTTTGCGGTAGCCGCCGTGAACGGAAGAGACCACTCCTTGACCCTCGCGGCCTCCGTAAGGGCAGAGACCCCAGCTGCGGCTGAGACCATAGCCGCGGCACTGGTAATAAAGCAAGAAGACAGGGTAGGCAGGGAAGTCCATGTCGTTACCGACTCGCAACAGGCCTGCCGTAACTTTACCAATGGACGAACACCGCTTCTGGCGGCTCAGATTCTAGGCCCGAGGCTGCAAGAATACCATCAAATCACGTGGACGCCGGGCCACGCGGGTCTGGAGGGGAACGAGAGGGCGAACGCCCTAGCTCGAGCGCTAATCAACCGAGCGGGGCACGACGAATCGTCTCATCAATCCCCACCATTTACCTTCATGCCCCTGCCGTCCAATTACTGCGACCGACTCGAGATCCAGCGACTCAACCGCAGGATTTATCCTCCGCCTCACAGAAAGCTGAGCACTGAAGATGCCGTAGCTCTCCGACTTATTCAGACAAACACATTTCCTAACCTACACAAATACAGTAAAATGTTCCCACATACATATCGCGGCATCTGCCCCTGGTGCGGCGACACACGCCCTACACTCTTCCACATCTCGTGGGGGTGCGGGGGCAAACCTCAACACTTAAAGACGCCTAGCACGCAATTTGAGCGGTGGGAGGTACAGCTGACCGGCGATACCCTGGCGGGACAAGAAGCTCTCGTCCAGCAAGTACGTCGAGCAGCCATGGCCAGTGGAGTCCTGGAATGAGGACACCACCCACTCGACCTCAAGAGCAACCACCTCGATGGTTCTAATAAATGTTTTTTCTCTCTCTCTCTCTCTTGCCTACCCAAGTCCCCTATCCCCAACCGAAATGAGATTTGGTACCGCGCCCTCGGGCGTAGCAGTGCAACGCCAAAGCCACCACGCCAACACGGTGGGCAAAGAGTTAATTCAGGAACGTTAAGGCGGTGTCACCCCCTAATTTCCTCTTGACGTCGTTTCTAACCGTGCCAGCCACCCGGTACTCGGTAAACAATACAGAATTGGTATTTGAGAAACGTAACCTACAAGTGAGAACTATGAACGAAAGAAAGAAAGAGAGAGAGAGAAAAAGCACTGCATATTTGGCTAGTACTTAGCTAAAAACAAATATCTGTTCAGTTTTGTTACTTTTAACTTCATTGTTATTTATTTATGTAAGCATTTGTTCTAAGGTTGTTTGCTTTACCGCATACTGAAAAGCTAACAGCTGTTCGTTTACCTTCCTTGCTTTTTATCTTTGTTTACTTCGCGTTCTTTGTTCATTATTTGATTCTCGTTTTGTTCATACTTATGGAACAAAAACTATGATTTTGCTCCGCATTTGTTATCTGTACCACCCCCCTCACGCGATACTCCTTCTGTAGCCTGTGAGGTATATGAAATAAATAAATAAAATAAAAATAAAGAGAGAGAGAAGGAAAGAAAGAAAGAAAGAAAAAAAGAAAAGATAGGAAGAAAAGAAGTGACTTTAAGAAAATCAATGGGTGCAATGAAGGATGCAATATGACAAAAGAAAGAACTAAAGAGAACAAGAAGTCATTGAACTGCAGAGTGACAGCGTCTGGTAAGCCATCGGAAATTATCTACTGCTGTCAGAATGGCGCGTTTGTGTTTTGTTTCGCTGACCTTGCCTTCGGGCGAGAAGTTTCAAGGAAGAAAAACCATTATGGAAGAATCTCCATAATGGCACTGAATCGGAGGCTCTGGTATTTAAAGGACTAGACAACCTTCTGATAACCACTTCAGTAAATAGAAAAAAAAAAGAAAAAGAACACATTTTTTTTTAAAAGGAGATGCTTAAATTCGCTGTAATACGGTAACCCCATCTCGCGTTTCCATGCGTTTTCAGCGATTTATGCATACACGTCACCGATTGCACGGAATGGTTAATAACACAAAGACACGCGATAGCGGACCGCGAACAAGTCCGCTGCGATCTGCCTGCTTGCTATAGAGTCACTGGGCGCTGTTACACACGCGCAGACACGCACGAACGAACGCGCGCACGACAGCTCGCACGCCGCGTACCCGATATTGTCTTTCTGGGCTGGGCCCCGGTCAAAGATTTCTGGATAGCTATTCTGCCACGGAAAACGCAATGATATGGCTTCACTGAGTTGACGCAATACCGCGGTTCCGAGCCTCGGGTCCCCTCCTGGTTCCGTTAAATCGCGTCGCTCGTTTTCCGCATCGCAGAAAAAAAAGGCGCGAAACAAAGAATAGCGCTCGAGGGGAAAAGATAATGAGAGGGCGAGGGCGTCGAGTCGGCGGGAGAGCGCGAGTGGCAAGCGCGCCCGCGACCTTGGCTCGTAGTACGTAGCAGCGGCGGAAGCAGCACCACAGCGGGCGACTCGGAGGCCCGATTCGCGCGATCCGCGCTTCACTCGCTCGGCGCTAGCGTGCTCCGAAGGCCGTCAGAACCGCCTGGAATCAGCGGTGCCGGTGCCACTTGACGGGGAGCGGTGCGTGTGGCAGGGGGCCGGCAGTCATGAGCGGCTACGTCGGTGATCTCTCGGCCTCGCAGCAAGCCGCGCTTGACCGGGTGAGTGGCCTAGCTTTAATTAAGCCAAGGCACGGCTGCGTCGTTTCCACGTGCCGGTAAGACTTGGTCTGGCAGCACTCGAAGGCCAGTGAAATTGTGATGCCGTCGTTTCTTCCTTGCTTTCTTTCTTCCGTACGCTACGAACTTTTGCGGCGTTTTCTTTTGCTGCGAACTGAAATTTAGTAGTGCAGAATCGTTACGTTTTGGGAGAGTTGGTTGTACGTTACATGATTCTGGTGTGTGTCCCTTCTTCGTTCGACGTCCTGTCTTTGTGCGCGCATAAGTCTCCAAAGAATTTAGTAGTGCGGTTTGCTGGGCCAGTTGGTGCATGATACTGTTACACTGTTCAAGTAAATTACTTCGATTTACGTTGGAAAGGCACGATCTGGCTGTGACACTTGACGTAGTGATGGATGCCGGATAAATTTTGACCACTTAAGGTCTTTCTTTCCTTTTTTTAGCGTGCTCCATCAGATCCGTCGGCGCAAGAACGCATTTGCATTCTTCTCTCATCGAAAAAATTACCGACGATTACGTTACTTCCTAATGCGAAATTTGAGCGCAGCAAATAAGCTGTTTCACCTTTTCGATAGATTGAGGCAAAGAAATCGAGCAACACATGTATGCGCTATCACAGAATTTTTTTTTTATTTTTCACACGTATTCCTTTAACAAAGACTCCACTAACAGTTCTTGACAGTCATGAAGGAAGCTTTGTGGTCGGAGAAATAGACTGATATATGTTCGACTTGGTACACCAATGCTTGATTCTCAAAGACGAGATCTATACAAGTGCCTCGCGAGGTTGTCACAGCCGTGGGACGCGTTACGAGCGAGAGGAACGGGATGTTCTCCCGCATAAGTGTTAGGAAATTGCTGTTTGTCTTTATGTCAACAATATAGTCCCCCACTACTAACATCGGTGTGGATCGATGGACGGTTAATGCGAGTTGCAGGAAGTGCACGACGTATTTCGTGAGTGCGGTAGCGGACTCACGAAAGCGGTATCAGTCGGTCGCTGCTAGCGCTGGGGGGATGAAAGGGGGGCGGAGCTGGTTACGAGGCCGACGACAACGCCGACGCGAAACCCAGGAACGGACGCCAAAGAGCCATTTGTGTAGCCAGCCCTCCTCCACAGTCTCTCCTCCTCCCTTCCATCATCCTCCTTCGCCCGGAGAGCCGACAGCGCGCATGCGCGGCGGCGGAGCAGATTCGTCGGCGAGCTGGTTACGAGGCCGACGCCAACGCGGACGACAACGACGACGCCGACGACGACGCGAAACCCAGGAACGGACGCCAAAGAGCTGCGCTCTAAAATGGTCGCAGATAACGCCACTCTGCGGCGAGTCATTTCTATCTGTGAAATCGCTTGGGGATAGCACCGTTGCGCCACTTATGTTGGTTAGATCACTTGAAGACATCCCGTGCAAGTACACCCTTGCAATTTTTTAACAATATCACGCGAGCATCGACCGTAAGGTCTGTCGGCGGCCTTGTAGTGGTGACTGAAAGCGGGATTGGCAGCTTTAAGTGCGGTCGTGCAAGGCGGACTATAGTTCGAATGTATACTGCTGCGCTGTTCGCTTCAGGAGTGCCCCTCACCGCTGCAAGGCCACTGACACGTCATGCGGTCGGCGCTCGCGCGATATGGTTAAAAAATTGCAAGGGTGTACATTACGAGGTCGCAAATAGTGAGTTAAAAAATATTAATGCGCTGATCGTTTTTGCTGTCATAGATTGGTCACAGACATACTCGGCCCCTTAGTGGTTTGTCCTCTTCTATCGTCTTCTAGCCTCCGCAAATAGCCGAACTTTGCGGTGCGATGTTCTGCTCTGTAGCCGAACTTTGTGTAGTCACTGAGCCAGCACAACTGGCACACGAAAGTATACTGAGAGGCGCGTTGCTGGCGAGCGATGGCATATGCACCAGAAATTCACAGATATTCCTTCATGTAAAAACATCTAATTTTCCTATAGGCGCCTGCCTCCATTCATAGCGGTCGACGGGATAACGAAACGGTCTTTGCGACGATGGGACGATCGGTGGTCACAAGTTGTGCTTGCGTGAAAGAAGCCTCGTTAGATGCTCGCCTTACGCATCTTACGAATATATGTTGAGGACAAGCGCAAAAAACAAAACGTGCAGCCGAAGGAAACGAAGAAAAGGGGAGCAGCCTTCTCACAATCACTGAAATGCATTTGCTCATATCTATAGCTGCGATTTTATCAGCAACTTGCTGTTTATTGGATACTGAGTGATACTTTAGCTCAAATATTAAGCACTAAGGCGTATACTTTTTGTTACCTGCAGCTAAAACACCTAGGAAAACCAGCGCTGCCATTCATAATCCTTCTTCCGAAGCAGTCAAAAAAAGAAAAAAATAGAAAGAGCCGTTTGAGCGTCGCTGTCGTGCCGATTGAAATGTGTGTGAGCTCTCGGCCTTATCCCACTTCAAGAAACGCAGGCATTCTGTTCGTACGAGATATTACTTTAATTCGTCCAAGTGCTATGACAATTGCAATGCAGTCTTATCGAGCGCGCCCGATGACGAGACAGGAGGCAGTTCGCTGCCGGCGAACCTATAGCAAAGGTGGCACCGCGTTTTGACCCTGAGGGTTTAGGTCGAAGTATACTTCAGCGAAACCACTAATTGAAGCGAAAAAAAATAACGAGCCGCGGTAATAGTTCGGTGAAATTTTGAGCAAAGTTGATTCCACGTCATACCCAAACTCCGGTACTCCGCCTTATCAGCGGAGGGCCTGGGCCGCTGATAAGTTAGAAGAGAGGAATACCTAAAGAAAGCAGGACGAACTGGCTGTGTTTTTTTAAATTTAAGTATAGATATAGCGAAGGAAAGTGGCCATGATCGAAAATCTTATTATGGCAGGTGGGAATCGAACCCACAACCTTCATTCGTACATGTTCCCACTGCTACTTCCTCCCTCCCGCTACTTTATTTCTTTTCATTCCTTAACCCTTATTTCCCCTGCGCGTATGGGGTGGCAGTCCGGACGCCCGTCTGGTTGCTCTTACCTATTCGTCGTCGCGGACTATGCTGCCGCGTTCATTATCTGAGCAGCTGTATTACAAGACTCACGCCGCTCTAACTTCCTGCACTGGCGATGCGATAGAGTTAGCGGAAATTTGCTGTACCTTGTTCAACGAGATAATCCTCAGAACACGAAGGTATGTTTTTTTTTTCTTCTGTGCAGCGAATGGTTCTTTCAGCGGTCTTCTCTGAAGTTATGCTAGGTCACTGAACCCTTGTGGCGAATAGCTTCAGATCCCCAGCGTGGGAAAGGAGGTTAGTGCTTTGGGGTGGCTCGTAATAACAGCTGTTGCAGGAGGTTGTTGCATTGGGATAACACACCTGTTATTGACGAGAGCAGCCAATGACCAACGACGAATTGTTCTTATGAATGAAAACCTTCGTGAAATTTAGCTCTGCAAGAATTTTTTTTCTTTCTAGGATGCTTGCTTAAAACATAGCTTGTTCCCGCTCCTCCCCCTCCCCCCCACCCCGAAATATTTTAGCTTCTGTTTCTTGCAGCTTATACATAATATTTATATATAGTGAGCGAGAGAGAGAGAGCGAGATCTAATGTCAATAAATTGTTCTCTCTGTCTCCGACTTTAGGTAAAATCTGAGTCGACACCCCTAACGTCTATCGTTGGCGGGATTCCTGGCTGCTTTTGCAAAACGATACAGAATTATTTTGGTGTCCCAGTGGGTTGGATAACTTCGGACAACAAACGTCGAGTTTGGGGGCTGTTCAGAAACTGATTCTGTAGGTTCTTCTTGTCTTATGTGTGCGTCCGACTGACACAGAGAATGGTGTGTCATACGGCTCCTACCGATGTCTCATACGCCATTATATTTTACAAATAAGTAGGCAGATTCAAGTAATTGCAAGCCCAGCGAGAGCCGCTTCTCAATAAGGTTACTATAAAAAGTTGCGAGTAAATTTCCTCGACGGAAATGATACTTGAGAGATGTGCGGATTAGGATTACGCTTTCGAATGTGCATTCCGCTGTATTTCTTTATTTACATAATTTTAGACGCATGCTAGCGTCTAAGGTCGCCAGCCAACCTTTGCCAACGCTCGAGGAAATTAGACACTTACGTGACATTCTCAAATATCGGCAGATATTTGTTTACTTTTAGCACAATTAGATAAGAAAGTTGGGCTCGTTAGTGCTTATTACAGACTTGAGACATCATTAGCTTGTATAGGTTTGTTCTTGTTCTTTTCAAAAAATAAATGGGCGGATTTTGATGAAATTTGCGATGAAATTGCCCAAGGGAAGAGACGAGTATCGAGGTAGAAAGAAAAGAAATTGCTGGGACTGGCTGTTGAAGTATGTGTCGTGATGTACAATGTGCTCGTTTGAAACTCATCTAGCCTGTTTGTTCTTGTTTGGTTACGTACCAAACTACACAGAGAAGGCCTAATTGATAACAGCTACATCCGATATCCTCTACGCTTTCAGATTTTATTAATAGCAGGCAGATTCGAGCAACGGCTACCCTGTTAGAGCCGCTTCTCCAAGAATGAAGGCCTTATAGGAAATTGTGTAGGGCTAGTTGCCACCTTCATTAAAATTTCATTTTATGATTACTAGCTCTTTCCTGGGCCGGCCTACGCTTGCTGTACATTGAATGACTAAGGAAAAGGAAGTCGCCAACATTGTTCATAACGCCAACTTCCTCTGCACAAAAAATTACGTTACAGAAAGTAAAATGCTTTATTAAGAATGCTTTCGGATAGCCTCGCCGCCATGGCGCCATCCTGACCGAATTTGTCATCGGTAATTTTTTTGATGCACGTATAAAGGCGGATGATGTTTTCCTTGAAACAATCAAAGAATGCATGAACAGAACATATAAGTACACGTGACTTGGCATTGAGCCGACTGGCAGGCCTCCACTTATATCCACAGCACGTCAGGCTCTAGAGTATGGTGAAGGTATCCGATTTAGTTATTTATTTGTACCTTTTCTTACGCGCTCGTTAACTATCGTTACGTAATATCGAGGTGGCATTTATTACATCATCAAACCTTACGTCATCACGAGGGATCACGCAAACGCTAAAAGCGAATGTGAAGCGTATCAGGCGTTTGCAAAAGGGAATCCGTGTGGGAATGCGCACGGATTCCCTTATTGCGTATCATGCTTATTACAAGCATGATACCGCTTGTAGACTTCGGAACGCCATGAATGCGCCCGTGTTATACGCTCATGACGTGGCGCCACCTCCTCCCCATTGGCTGCGCCATCACGTGCCTAGTGACGCAAGCACAAGGCCACACCTTTAGTCAGCCAGAACCGTGGAGCCATCGTGGCGTCGGGGAAGCGTTCTCGTATCGCCCTCTGGAGGCCCCGAGTTGGATTTTCACCCAGACCGAAACTTACCAAATGTTATTTTCAAAGCCGCTAATTACCTCTGTTTACCGGAACCTCCCAGAGGGAGCTGTGGGCCTTTGTCAAGCTGCCTCTACGGATAGTAGCTTTTACCTACAGCTTACTTCATCAGTGTTATGGTGAAAAATAAACAATATTGTTATTAAATTTGACGTCAATCCGAGCATTTCTTACGTGTTTTTACTCTTTGCACCGTCGGACATTTGTGACACCGTCTTTCGATCGCGCCTACTGATTTTCGCGTAATGGGGCGTATCATGCTTTCACATTTAAAAAAAAAGAGAAATATTTTGTTCATAATTGGTCTGTGTCAAGGACCAGCCGTCTTCGCTAATGATATGCCCAGCAACGCGATTACTTGAACTTTGCTCTTAGGAACAATTCAATTGTAAAGGCTTTCTGGCAATACAGGTCCAGGTGCAAACAGTAACCACGTAAAGCCGAAATTGCGCATAATGAATAATGGCTAAATAGTGCAGACGTTTCTCTTCATAGATTGGACAGTGGTAAAAAGAGGAACAAATAACGTTTGCATTTTGTGCCTGTTGATGAAGTGGACGTAGTATGTGGGTCCGGGAACGTGGGTTTAAATGATACTCATTACAAAACATCACTGCACGGAGCATGGTTGCACCCATTTATATGTAGATTTTAATATCTATATTGTTATGTGGAAGTATTGTAGGCGGCATACTGTTTGCACGCTGTGTTCACAAATATAGCAAGCACTGGCCAAGAGGTCGTTGCCTCAAAACTGGCCAAGATGGAAACCAGCTCGCTTTATGCAAGGAACGTCGTTATCTACAGTTCATGCACTGGCCGCTATCCTCTTACAAAAAAATATAAAAAGAAAAGCTCGGCTAATAAAAAAAAAGCGTGCGATTATATGATGCTCGCTTGCCTCTTGCAAAGCTGAGCTTCCTTTATCGTATTGTAACTGAAGGAAGCGACTTGAGAATCCAGATAAATCGCCAGTGCGAGCCGGAAGACGATGTGAAACAGTGCAGGCGTTAGGGCTTAGCCGGCTCGATGTTAGACACAGGAAGGCTCTTAATGCTTCGCGGAGGAGAAGGAAACAACTTTATCTTGCAAGCTTCGCGAAATATGAGTTGTGCTGAGTGTAAGAAGAAAAAAAAATGAAAATTTTGTTTTCGATTGCGATTCAGCGAGTGCAGAATAAAAGGCGTAAGCCTACAAGCAAACGTCAATCCCATGTTGTTTTCTGAGAAATCGCGGCTCAGACTTGCGGGCCATGTAGCGCGCTCGTAAATGACTGAAAATGCTCAATGTTTATGCCTATCATTGTAATAGAGGGATGATCAAGTTCGTCTATTCGTTTTCCCAGCGGTTCTTCAGATACCCGATGAAATTTTCTAAATAATTGTAATGGGAATGCTCATCAGTCGTCACTTCCTGTGTTTCTGACGCATAGCCTATCGCGACACGGCACGAACATTTCAGTACGGAAGCGTGTGTTAGTTGATTCGATATTAACAATGGCGACACAATGCAAAATACAGGGACTAAAGGAGGGGGTGAGACGTACGCAAACACTCGGCGTGTCTTTCGTCTTTTTCTTTTGTGCTTGTCTTCAGCCGCGCTTTACCACCCCTAACGACAGAAGTTCCGCTCTCTATTATAACCACATTGATTTGGTCGGCATTACTTCATAAGGAGTAGGCGACATCAATCTCTGCTACGTGCATCTTTCTGTATGTTCATGCCATTCAAAGAATAAAAGTGCTGTCTAGGCAAGCATCAACCCATGTAGCAAGCACCTGTTACACTTCCAGCCACAACGTCACGTAAGAGAATCAACTTTTTTCATCGCCAAAGCTCTCTACTACAAAATCGCGCCGAACAGATGTTCTATTCTGTCGTCTCAGAATAGGACACACGTTTGGCACCCATAATTTTCTACTCACCGGAAGTGAGCCTCCAACCTGTGGTAGATGTGGGGAGAGGCTGACCGTACTCCACGTCCTCCTGGAGTGTCGAGAAGCCGAATCTGAGAGAAAGAGACATTTTTCATTAGCATACCGACAGCACATTCCTCTTCATCCTGCAATGCTTCTTGGTCCAGAACCACTTTTTAATACAGACACAGTGCTAGGTTTTCTTAAAGATGTGGTCTTACATGTTATTAGTCCCATGAATTCGTAGCGCCTCCTCTCTCGAGAGGATGCCACTGCGATAATTGTTTTGCATAGCACATGCCTCCAGGCCCTTGTGTTTCAAGGGCTCTAAGGAGGCAGTAGTGCGCTAGGATTTTTTACAATCAGATATATTTTACTTATCATATCATTCTTTTTAAATGAATCTAAATGTTCATAGTACAAGTCATACGTCATCGCAATAATTTTATCATACAGATTTTACGCACTTTAGAGCGTATATTTTAAGGCCTCTTTACAGCCACCTCACACGAACTTCATAGAAATCATAATTACACCGCAAACTCATTAGCACAGACATGGCGCTCTTTGGCCATACCATACAAAACCCCATACATCATCATCATCATCATCGCCAAAGCTGACGTGACGAAATCATGAACGCGATAGAGCTTCCAGCTGCCCGCCTCTCGCCGTTCCCATTTAAGTGTATGTTCTATCTGCGTCGAGACTCCCTAGCATCAAAAGAAAAAAAAGAAAATATGAAGGTGTGTTAACCAGATGTCGGTGGTCCAGGCTGTGCTCGATAACGTAAAATAAGAGTGACTTGACAGGCGGACCCAGCACCGACGCCGAGAGATTAACCGAACCACTGGGATCTTAATGTGGACGACGAAAATGCCTTATTGGATTGTCTT
This sequence comes from Dermacentor albipictus, assembly GCF_038994185.2. Lineage (NCBI taxonomy): Eukaryota > Metazoa > Arthropoda > Arachnida > Ixodida > Ixodidae > Dermacentor > Dermacentor albipictus. The sequence continues at coordinate 126,571,125 of NC_091825.1, forward strand.
CCCCTTTCAAGGCGTCTTCATACGATAATTTATGGTTGTGGGGAAGGCGTCAGTCAGCATTTTTTTCCAATATTTCAAAATATATTAATCGGTAATGAATAAATAAATAGGTGAGTAAGTCAGTCAGTCGGACAGTCACTTGATTCGTCAGTCACTCGATCAATCAGTCGATCGATCAGTCAGTCGATCAGCCGAACCGTCCATTAGTCAGTCAGTTCATGAGTGGATCAATAAATAAATGAATTTAAGAACATGCATCACCGGGTTCTTCCGCGCCCTTTTGCCCCGGAGAAGTAAGCCATTTTTTAATTTTGCTGGGTCTCTTGAACAGTGTCACCATGGGGTCGTCACATGCGCTGTACGCTCGCTAGCTTCCTGATCCTCAGTGATTTTGTGCCACGGGTGAAACAATGTACCTGTGTACACCTTGGCTCGGACTGAGGCAGAAAATGCACATTTGCTTTGTCGGACGGATGAGTGCGAAATTTGAGGCAGCGTTGCGCTCTTTCTTCCGAAAGCTGGGAGGTCTCCCTCTGACATGCGAGAATACAAGGTGTGTCGGTCACACGGATGTTTTCGTCCACACAGCACCAACGGCGAGCAGCTTTGCAACGAAGGACCACGACTAGATTTTCGCGGAAAACGTCGACTCTGCTGTGAAGCATGCGCAGAAGGCAGCAGTCGCCCTATAGTACAGGCGACAGCGTAGTGGTAACAGGAAACCCTATCAAAGAGCGATCGCACCAGGTTGGCACATAGATGTAGACAGCACCTTCATGCGAAACGAGGTAAACACATTTAAGCAGTAGTCGCCAGCGAACGCAATAAAGGCATAGCGCACGTGAAATTAAGGGATGTATAAGAAGGATATCCAGCCAGCTCCTTCACCTGTCGACTGGAACGCAAGGTGTAGAGAAGTAATTAATAAGGGGAAAGTGAGACATCCACTCAAACGTAGCCAATTATTGCAAAGGAAGCCTGGACACGTGCCTCGAAAGAAAAGCCTTGCAGTTGAAGAAAAATTCGTCCTGTTCCGGGACTCGAGTCCGAGGCTCGAGCCCGGGACTTAAGACGTAATAGTGCAAAATAAGTGACGACACGTCCTTTATTCTGCGCGTCGTACACAAGTGCAAACTAGCCGAAACCTCAGCATTAATGCAAAATGCTTAAAAACGCAGGCATGGAACGCGTGAAATATTCTGACCTTATCGCTTCTCGTTTGGTCGAATGCCGCCTAGGGATCGCACAGGGAACGTTAGTGCTTCAATATGAAACGAGGGCGATAAGTTAGAGTGTACCAATGAGTACCGCTGCAAAACACACGCGCTGGTGCAACAAAACTGCATCCACTTGCGAGCGCTATCAAGTGAGGCTGCAACGAAGCATACGAAAGCGCGCGAGAGGGCCGTTTTTCGTACACTTTCGAAAACAAGATCCAGGCAGCGTTTTCTTTCTGGATATATCCTGAAATACTGCAAGCTTCTGTGTCATTTACGTTATTATCTGAAGGCACTGTCTAAATCGCACCATCAGGTCACGCCCATATTCTTTGACCCTAAAATTTAGGACCAGTCAGCTCACGGATGTTCGCCAAGTGGATATTCACAGATCGTTAGGTATGTGATTAAGTGTAGTTTTGACCGCCTTGCTAAGCTGACTACCGGAAACAACACAGAAAGATGGTGCGAATTGGCAATGCGCCAACTGCACATGTTTGGCTTCTCATTTTCTGTCGGGCCATACTTCTTTACACGACGTTTATTGTACTGGGAAACTTGTCCTTGTATAAAAACACACTAATCCTCCCTTACGATTCAAATGTTCTGCCAAGCGTGAAGCTCTCGTAATCATTTTCTTATGTACACACACATTCCGTAACCGAAAGTGTGTTCGTCCTCTACCATCGCTATTTGTGAAGCTGGAAGTGTTTTGTAAAACATCGTTGCGAATTCGTTCTTTAACTTTTGCTAGCAATGAAGCAGTTGTGTCAGACGTATCAGTAGCATAATAAAAGTGCTTGGAGTTTGAGTAGGAAACACAGATGTCTTTTTCTGAGTGAAAAAAAAAAAGATATGCATTGCACCAACTTCGGGGAGCAGGACGAAGCTGTTACTGGTTATGGAGATATTGAGGAAATCGAACGAAGGATTCGTATTCAGCTGGTACATACAGTTAGAACGTGCATTATCGCGTTGCTTTCTTCAGCACTATCGGCCATTTGTCAAATAATCCATTTAGCGTTCTTTCCTCCTTTTTTTTGATTACGTGAATTTCGCATAGCGGGTGGAAAACCACAGCTCAGACAGGGGGTGGGCCCACTGCGACAATTGACGTCTGAAGCGGTGCGTATATAATCGGGTATCACACGCATTCTGCCCTAAAACAGTGGCGCGATCCAAAAACGACCCCGCGTGCGTAATTCCCACTGTCGCGAGGAAAGATAAACAAAGGAAACCCCTTCTTCATATTTAAGCTGGCCAGTTTGGACGTGGTTCGCGCGCGTTCCGGGCACGAGGAAAAAGAAAAAGTTCACGCCTTTCCATTGTCTAGCTTTGCGGTATGCGCGAGGCATGAGACTGCCGCGCTCGGTGAGCCTAACGCTAGTGCGTCACGTAAGAGAACTGTGGCTGAGTCAAGGCGCGTCCTACACGTGCCAAGGTCGCGACTCGCTTGTGGGCTTGGAGCAGCCAAGGTGCCTACGATCCGCAATTTGCTTAAATCGCGGCGGGAAATGAGCGAGAGAAAGAGAAAGACCTTGAATGTACCTTGTGTACAAGATCGCAGTATTCATAAATAAATAAAAAAAAAGTTTGAGCCGGTGGAGGAGGGAGGAGAGGGAGGGAGGCATGAGGGGTTGTTGCACTGATTCGGAAGCAGTAATTCACGGACGAACAACACAACACATTCTGCGAATGTGGCGCAGGTTTTAGTTAATTCGACCTTTCTTCGCTGGTGCAACGGTATAACGCACTCATTTTTGAACGCCTGGCGGAAGACTCGGCTCGTAAAAGACATGCGACAGAGCAACAATTTTAGGGGGCCACTCGCCGGAGAGCCTGAAGGGGAACCTAAATGACAACAATAAGTTTGGTTTGGTTTAAGTGTTCTTCAAGACTGGATTTGCATTTGCTTGGCGCATTAAGGCTGGTTGTTGGCGGAGAAAATGACAGGCGACATTTTCAGTTTTTACTCGGGTTCCCAAGCCACACCGCTGATACATTATTACGACGTCACCGATCTTTTCAAGTAGGTTTACATGTTTAGGCAATTTTTTATGCCGGTAAATAAATTCGCACAACTATATAGGCTGAATCATTTGTTCCTTTAGAATGCCGATTATGGTTTCTTGTTTATCGATTAATAATTCACTAGTGCCGAGTAGAGATGTAAAGGCAGGAAAATAATCCGGATAGACTGAAAAAAAATTTTTTTCCCCTCGTTTTTTGCCCACACAGAGAAAGCGTAAAAGAGAGTGCATAAAAATCTACACATACTCGCGGCATCAAATCCGGGCCACGGTGGCGGCATTTCGGTGGGGGCGAAATGCGACAACACCCGTGTGCTGAGATTTAGGTGCACATCAAAGAACCCCAGGAAATTTCCGGAGTCCTCCACTACGGCGTGCCTGACAATCAGATCGTGATTTCAGCATGGAAAACCCCATAATTTAATTTCTTTTAAGAATCTGCGCACGTACTTATGCATACTTTCCATTCTCAGCTGTGCAGGCATTCCATTCTAGACGCGACGACGACGACAAGAAAACGGCAACACATTTTTCAGTTGTCTTAATTCGCCTAACACGTGTAAAACCTGCCCGACTCATTGCCAATCCCCGTGATTGGGTGTGCCAAAACGTCGTCGTCGTCATCATCATCATCATCATCATCATCATCATCATCATCATCATCATCATCATCATAATCATCACCACCACCACCATCACCATGATCATCATCACCACCACCACCATCATCATCATGATCATGATCACATCATCATGATAATCACCATGATCATGATGATGATGATCATCATCATCACCAGCACCACCACTGCTAGGGTTTCCTCTTTCGTGAGTTATTAGATCAACAATCCTTCGTGAAAGAGAACCAGGCGATCATTCCATTGTCTTCGCGTTCTCTGCGTCATTATCGCGTGTTATAAAATTTTTTAAACAGGGATGAAGTACCTCAGACAGGTGGCCAACGTTTCGATCGGTGGACCTATCTTCGTCAAAGGCGGCCTCGTCATCCTCGGCGTGTTAGTTTTAAAGGGTTAGTGCAGTGACGTCACGTGCGGGTGTTGTCGCTGGCGGCTGGTTTTAAAGAGAGAGATTACAAGAGGGAACAGGCGCTGTCGTCCGACGTCTGTGAGCCTCATTCTCAAGACGAGGGGACAAGAGTGTGAGAGTGGGCACGCGGGGAGGAAAGAAAAGAAATAGAAGCAGAAAAAAGGGAAAGAAAGGAAAAAAAGGAGGGGGAGCCAGGGCCGTACCAAGACACAACAAAGGGGGGGGGTGAAAGAAAAAGAAAGAGAAAAATGAAATCTTTAAGAAATACGGGGGCTTGGGAGCGTGTTGGGGATGCGAAAGGTTAGGAGGTATTCAGGGGGAGTCGTTGGCGGCATGTTTTTGAGGCATTAGAACGGCCGGTCAAGCAATAGGTCGAGTAATTTTGAAATAGTTAAGGTGGCGACGAGGAGTCTGCGGTGCAATGTGTGGGGTGACTGAAAGGCAGCGGCATGGTCTTTCAAGGGGCACTGCCCCACGCGCTTAACGTAGGTGTCGTTACGGCGGCATCCAGAAGGCGATACTCTGGGTTGAGGCGCCGAAAAAGGCATATTGACTTCGGAATGTGTTGTCGAGGGGGTTTCAAAAAAAAGACCAAAAAAAGGGGGCAGGGGGAAGGGGGGGGGGCGAAATCGGTATAGCAAACAGGAGGGTGACGCGTGCAGAAGCGGGCGCGGGCAAGTGTACATGGAAGAAGGGGATCGTACAGTTGGTATAGACGTAAAATCCTGAAAGAGTACATTAAATTGAGTAGTAGGCAGGAAAATTTTTTTTTTCCTTCGAAATGAAAGAGTAGGTGAGGTTAAGAATTAAAGTTGGCTGGTGGCCTAATGTGTTTTGTGTATTGGTTGATGATATGAGAGTTTCAGATTTAAGTTACAGCTTTTAAAGATTCTAAGTTGCCGCGTGCCAAATTAATTCTCATAATCTGGGGACTCATAATCTGGGGACATGGCCAAGACAGTCTAGATAAATATGTATCCTTTCTAAATTCTGTTCACCCAACAATAAAATTAACATCAGAATCCTCAACTGAGTGCATAAACTTTCTGGACACAACAATATACATTGACAATGGTGAACTAAAGACAACGCTGTATAGGAAACCTTTCGACAAACAACAGTACCTAGAATATACCAGCCACCATCCCAGACATTGCAAACAAGGCATCTTTAAAGGCCAAGCCACACGACTACGTCGCATTTGCGTTGAAAACCAAGACTACATAGATAGACTCGATCACCTTAAAGAAACGCTATCAAACAGGAACCACCAAAACAGTGACCTTCACACAGCTTACATCGCTGCAACCAAACTTGATCGAGCCGAGGTCCTCAAGCCCCGCCCGAAGATCACAAGAACAACAACGCCTCTTCTTACTACTAAATTCTCAAACGCACTCCCAAACGTGAATAACATCCTAAGTAAATACTACCCGATTCTCACCAGCAACCAGAAACTTAAGATTTTTCCCAACCCTCCCAGAGTGGCCTACAGACGCAACACTAATTTTAAAGATGTTCTTGTGCACGCCAAACTACAGAAAAAGAAGTTGGGAACCAATCCCTGTGGTCGCCCCAGGTGCTCTACATGCAAACACATTCAATCCACTACTACAGTAAAAAGTACAGCGTCGAATTACACACACAAGGTAACTTCGGCTTTCACCTGCACATCAAGCAATGTAGTCTACTGTCTAGAATGCGCCGCTTGTAGCAAACAATACATAGGTGAGACCGGACAACAAATCAATACAAGACTCAATGGTCACCGCGCGGACACAAAACGCAATTCTGATGTGAATTTTATTGTTGGGTGAACAGAATTTAGAAAGGATACATATTTATCTAGACTGTCTTGGCCATGTCCCCAGATTATGAGTCCCCAGATTATGAGAATTAATTTGGCACGCGGCAACTTAGAATCTTTAAAAGCTGTAACTTAAATCTGAAACTCTCATATCATCAACCAATACACAAAACACATTAGGCCACCAGCCAACTTTAATTCTTAACCTCACCTACTCTTTCATTTCGAAGGAAAAAAAAATTTTCCTGCCTACTACTCAATTTAATGTACTCTTTCAGGATTTTACGTCTATACCAACTGTACGATCCCCTTCTTCCATGTACACTTGCCCGCGCCCGCTTCTGCACGCGTCACCCTCCTGTTTGCTATACCGATTTCGCCCCCCCCTTCCCCCTGCCCCCTTTTTTAGTCTTTTTTTTTGAAACCCCCTCGACAACACATTCCGAAGTCAATATGCCTTTTTCGGCGCCTCAACCCAGAGTATCGCCTTCTGGATGCCGCCGTAACGACACCTACGTTAAGCGCGTGGGGCAGTGCCCCTTGAAAGACCATGCCGCTGCCTTTCAGTCACCCCACACATTGCACCGCAGACTCCTCGTCGCCACCTTAACTATTTCAAAATTACTCGACCTATTGCTTGACCGGCCGTTCTAATGCCTCAAAAACATGCCGCCAACGACTCCCCCTGAATACCTCCTAACCTTTCGCATCCCCAACACGCTCCCAAGCCCCCGTATTTCTTAAAGATTTCATTTTTCTCTTTCTTTTTCTTTCACCCCCCCCCCCTTTGTTGTGTCTTGGTACGGCCCTGGCTCCCCCCTCCTTTTTTTCCTTTTTTTCCCTTTTTTCTGCTTCTATTTCTTTTCTTTCCTCCCCGCGTGCCCACTCTCACGCTCTTGTCCCCTCGTCTTGAGAATGAGGCTCACAGACGTCGGACGACAGCGCCTGTTCCCTCTTGTAATCTCTCTCTTTAAAACCAGCCGCCAGCGACAACACCCGCACGTGACGTCACTGCACTAACCCTTTAAAACTAACACGCCGAGGATGACGAGGCCGCCTTTGACGAAGATAGGTCCACCTAGCGAAACGTTGGCCAGCCTGTCTGAGGTACTACATCCCTGTTTAAAAAATTTTGTACCACAGTGTGCCATTCCATCTGCCAGCCCCTTTCTTGTTTTTGGATTATCGCGTGTTGTTAGGAATAGCGATTCCTTTTTTTATTGCTGGAATAACAAATACGAGCTATTCTTGCTGCAATTTCGATTTTTATCAAATGTTCCGAAATTTCCGGCGCGAAAAGCAGGAAACACGCCATTTTCTTTCCTGCAGCCAAAAATTTCCTGAAATTTTGCACCCCTAGTCGAGCACACACTGTCACAATTTTAAGACGTCACGAGAAGCTTGCGCAAAAGAACTTTCAGTACGCCTTCTGCTCTTTGCTTCTTTCTTTCTTTCTTTCTTTCTTTCTTTCTTTCTTTCTTTCTTTCTTTCTTTCTTTCTTTCTTTCTTTCTTTCTTTCTTTCTTTCTTTCTTTCTTTCTTTCTTTTACAGTGACTCCCTCTATGATGAGACTGACGTGCCTGGCACTGCGAAAGTGCATTTCAGCAATTTAGTTTAACTACAGGCCTTAGTTATCTATGAAAAATTCGTTTTTTGGTGTGTGTGCGTGTATCCGTGTGCGTGTGTACGTGTGTGTGGGCGTGCGCGCGCGCGGCTATCTATGCATAATCGCGGCTGACGTCACGGTTCAACATGCGTGGTAAAACAAGGCATTCGCAGATATTACGGCCATTTTAGATGCAGTAATGGCGTATCACGCCTTACAAACTGGAGCAACCGCGATTTTGCAGCGTGTTTCTTTGAAGAAAAACAGTGAACGAAAACTGCTTGTTCAGCATTGATGCGTGAGATGAGGTTTTCATTCACTCATTAACTCCTTCATCGCTTGGTTGACCTTACTTTCAGGATTATTGACAAGGTTGTACGCCCCAAAGCTGCTCCACCGGGCCTCCGAGAGAAGCAACGGTGGAGAGCTTCCTATTTATTGTGATATCTTGTGGGGCTCACGAACTGCCGCCAGAACCCAAAATCTGATAGAAAGCAAGTTTTAGCATCCCTATCAGATCGGGTCGTGGTTGTCGCTGTCGGAAATCTCGAACACGCGACTCTGGGATTTGTAGCGGGATGTCACAGTCGCAAGGTCACCGTCGTAGATCTATCTTGTTTTCTTCTTGCTCATGCCCTTCGAAGAGTCGTAATTTCGCCTTATCAGTTGCCACTAATCAGCTTCTCACGCCAACGACGAACAAGGCAAGCTAAAAATAACGTATCACAACCCGTCTTAAACAGAAACACAAATGACTGACTTTCCCAAACGGCAACCAAATCTGCAGGTGAAACACCTTTCTCGTAATGTATGTCAGTGGAAGAGCGATGGAGCGGCGACCAAATTTTCAGACACGTGAGGGACACGCTTTCTGGAAAAAAAAAGAAAAAAGAAAAATCAAACAAACTCGACATCGTGATTGCAGCCCATAGCAATTTCTTCTCTCTCGTTGTTTCTTTTCAAACATGCTGCTGCGCACACACTAGCTCTGACCGGGGTGATGCATAGAACGATGTATATGTTTACGCACCTGCTCTGCCTAGACATTCGAGACGGGGGGAAACAGAGAGAGAGAACAACATATCACCATTTCGATTTCAACAGTCCATTCAGGGCACATCTTTCATTCGGTTCAACGACCGGGCTCGCTCACGCGTACTCGAAATACAATTCAAGTTGTTTCCATTTATTTATGCTCGCTTGCCAGGTGAAGAGAGAGAAAGAGAGAGATTCTGCGAATGAACGTGTCATCAGGCCATGAAAACACCGTGTCCATTTCTACACAAATGTACAGGGCCTCGCGTATGATATATCTATAAAGTGACAAAAATATATATTTGCTATGGAAGTTATCTCTATTTCTCTGTGTGCTTGTAATCCGCAAACAGTTTTCCAGAAAGGTGGCGCTGCCTACGCTCACCGAAGCGGAGCCGTTAACTGACGGAGCGCCACCCTCTCGCAAGCTTCTCCCAAGTACAAAACCAGCCACTGTAGTGCACCGACTGTACCGCAACGACGTGCCGGCGTCTGCACGCCAGCCGAGAGAGCGAGTTTTCGTGACGACCACAATAGCGGTGCAATGTGCATCACCACCCGCCTCGGTCGACTCGGTGCATTCGCCCACTGTTTGAACACATAGGTACGGCGACGGTTGTCTCTGAGGTGCCTCTGAATAACAGAATCGCATCTCGAAGGCTATGACGCCAAGGCTGCCATGTTTTATTCTGTCACCCGCAGAAAAATTTTCAGAGTTGAAGAGCGTCCGTGACATCTCTACAGCGTTTTATACGGCGGCTATTCCACCGCCTAAGCTGCATGCATCGAAGTGCTCAGTTTCTGTCGCCACCGATATCAGTTATCACTGCTGCCGGCGTAAGTACACAGCAAGTAGACGAGACTCCGCATATCGAAAAAATTACGTTTTAGAAATTTCCAGACTTTTCCCGGATGAGCTGTTGCGGATACAGGTGCTTCAGATAGAAGGCTTTCCATCGCGCCAAGAAAAGGGTATGCTTGGAAATGTGTTGCAGGTCCCGTCACGCAAGCAGACGGTATGGAAAAGAGCAGGGAATAAAATACGTAGTTCTCCAAAGCTAATAGTTTGTGCGCAGCTGCTAATGTCTTCCTGCAACCAATAGTGCGCGAAACAGCGTCAACCTTAAGTACTGCAATGTACAACTACAGCCAGCGTCGTCATTGCTTTCATCTCCAGCATATCATTAAAGCTTCTCTCTCTCTCTACCCCCCCCCCCCCTCCTCGTTGCTTTGCACTTCGGGAGAAGCAACTGCGACTTTTTACAGCGGAGCTGTCTTAGGCTTGTTCCCAGCGTTTCGTAATGTGCGTAGGCAAAAATAATGGCGGCGTCTATAGAGTTAAAATTGCTTAAGCATAAGGCAAAGTCGTATCAGCGCACGTGTCCCAGCTGCGTTTGAGGCCAGGTGTGTCAAAACCGGCAATGGATGATGGATGGCGGTTTGATGCGTTGCGATCTTCGCAAACGACAGCGCGGCCATTGCGCCCTATGCCTTATCGGCGACGTGCGAGAGCCCTGCCGTGGTATGTGCCGACATGTGCGCCGTGCACACTGGGGACGGAGTGCTTGTCGCCACCGTAAACGTTTATCCCGGAACGTCAAAGATGGATCTTGAAGACTTCATGATCGACTCATTTGGGTGGATCCTCCAGGTGGACCCCAATCCCGTCGTCATTATGGGTGAATTTAACGCCGATGTGTCTCGTCCCGACGGAAAGTGGTTCCTGGCGTTTCTCTTGGAAAGGTTCGGCCTTCAATGTTTCACCAAGGCCAATGTCTCTACGACGCGCCGTCGGTCGTGCATAGACCTAACGTTGGCTAAGAACGTACATCTCCAGTGTCGTCACAGATATGGGCCATGGCCGTCTACCATAGGGCCCATAAAGCCATAATTACTGTGGTCACGAGATAAGCCTCAGTACAGATTAACTTAACAACATGCATATTTGCGTTATATTGTTTTGTTGTTTCATTTCCTTTTCTTTATAGTTAAATACAGCTTCCCTGGTGATCCACTTTCACAGAATCGAATGGTTCTGAATTTTTTTTAAAACTCCACAGAAGACAGATGATTCTTGGAGAAACTTGCCTCCAATCACTTAATTTTTTTCTCTTATGAGCCACGCGGAAAGCGATGCGTAGTATGTGATAGCAACCGGACATCGAGTACATCTACGGCGCGTGCCAAATTGGCCGAAGCGACCAGAGCGGCATAGGTAAGTTGGAACAGGCGCCAGATCGGGAAGCGGGGATTGCATCTGCGTGCAAACTTATGCGCACTTGGAAAGATAATAGCAAGAGCGCAGTGGGAATGCCGCTGGCAAATCCCGTGTCTTTTGCGGAGACTAACGCAACACCTCGCAGAAGGCTCATTAGGTATGCGGACAAACATCGGTGACGAGTGCATTCTGCGTACTTATATGCGCTCAATATCTCTGTGCCATCTGTGCGCCGAAGTGGCGAAGAAGTTTAGCTGTCGTTATAATTGTCGTGTGATTGTCGCGCAATAAGCTGTCGCGAATAGCCACCGTAAACGCTGTGAACTACAAAAGATAGTTGCTTTCAGAACACGTATTTTCCCATAACTGCTGTTGATAATAATAATAATAGTAATAATAATAATAAAAAAACCCTCTCTAGGCGCTCCGAAACGCAAAAGTCATTGAAAAATGTTCATCCAGACTGAGTGAATTCTTTAATATCAGTTTTGAGACAGTGCACAACGTGGCCATCCTGCGATGGCCTTGTACAGAATCGAGTGAATGAATGAAGGAAAAAAAAGGAAGGGAGGAGTTAATCAACGAATTCAAGGATCGAAACGAACGAGTTTCTTTCTGCGGAGCAGGCACAAGTTTGGTCACAGCTATGCAGCGAAGGCGCAGCTAAGGCATGCTTCCCCATGTTCAAGTGGCAGACTATAGTTTACTTTCGGTCAACTCACCTCATTCCCATCTCTTTTTGTCTAAGGTTCCATGCCACTAAACAAAAGCTATCAACTTCTAGGGTTGTTAGGGATACTGTCAGGGTCAATCCTTCACTGCTCGTCTCCTTTATCCTTGTCAGCACTATTGCACCCACGTGTAGCACAGGCTCAGCAACGCCGGCCATGCATACAGCGCAGCTGAAAGTGGGACACGCGCCAACGCTGAAGGTTCTCGCAGGAGTGAATTTGCTTATAACTTCTGGTTGAAAGATAATCGGCGAGCGATCGCCGGTGAACGGCTTCGGCCTTGGCTTCGTTGCATAAAACGTGCTAAGGCTAAGCGGCACTTGGCAATTTGTATGGTTGCGTTAAGTCTGGCCGTCGACTTTTGCAAGCCGACTAGACGTAGCCACAACACATAAATACAGCCACGTGCGTTGATAATACACGAACAAAAAACAAAGCATAATATTAGGGTAGCAAAGGGAGAAGAGTGAAAGAAAGCACATGGCAGACTCTGCAGGTTCCAGGTTACACACGCACGCTCGTAAAACACGCGACAAACGGCCGTATATATGCGGCACGCTATACGACTGAGTATGCAGTCCGCGTGGTCGTCTTGGGTTTTCACTGCCTCCTTGCTTTTTCAGCTGCCTAAGCTTTAAGCGACACCGTTTGTTTTTTTCTTGCAATGACACACGTGGATACAGCGACAACTCTTGTTCGACCACTGTTGGTCAACGCTGCATTAACGCTGCAAAAGGCTTGTTAACAGCACCACGAGGATGAAAGGAAGACCTAGCCCAACACACACGCAAAAAAAGACACGAACAGGGGGCAAACTTTCAACTGATTTATCTCTGTTTAATGTTTAATATAAACGAAATTCTTAAGTACCTCGCAGAAGTTCACTTCTCAAAGAGTGTATTTTATACTCTGAGCCACCAGGCTAAAAATCACATGCGAGAAGTTTGAGCTATTAAGACCGGCCCGAAGCCTCGCCGCTCTTTTGAAGGCAAAGAGCTCTTCACTGGCGGGTTCGTAGCAAAATCTTGTTACTGATAATAATCGAAATATATGGACGTCACCCACGCACATGTGTTATTTATTAAACGTATCATTATTTACATATACCGGAGTCCTAATTTAGGGCTATAGCAGGTGTGGGAAACGTTAGACGATATCAGTAAAAGGCAACAACGCAAGTACAAGGAAATAGTTGAACCAAGTGTCATCGAAAGGCAAACACATGCAAATATAATTTTTATGAACTCATTACATTTTATCAGGGCCCCTTAAACTTCTAACCTTTAAAGCATCTTGATGTCCGCATACGGCATTCAAAACAGAGAGCACCAATCCTTAACATGCATACGCGACTCATTTTTAAAACACCACAACATGGGCGAACAGTAATGGCGAAATGTGTCCTTGCGCGATTAAAGCCCATCAATCCTCATCTGACAGAAACCGCCTAGCAAATTTCCTCACATGCGCAGTCAAGCAAGAAACATTCACTAGGCTAAGAACAAAAACAGGAAAACGAAAGACAGCACATAATACGAAACATGGCCGACAATATTTTCTTCACTGAAACATGTCTCGCAAAAAACTTCGCCTCGCGGTTAAGGAAAGGAATAGTACCTGTGACGCATTTCGTTCTTTCGATTTTTTTTTTCTTTAGAAGCGAGGAGGTATTTTCCAGTGGCGTTTCACAGTGACGCATTCATGTCGACTATGTCTCGAGTTGTTTTTCCTGTATTTTCCCACATGTTTGTTCTATTCATAGCGTGCTTCTTGCCTCACTACGTGTGTAGGGAAATTTGCTTACATGGACGGTTTCTGACTGATATGATGCTGTTGAAAGCTTGTGCCCATCCATGTCTCTCCCTTCGTTCGTCCTTGTCTATGTTTCGCTGCATCTTCCCATCCGCATAACTTTAGCGCAGCGACAACGTTTATTGGATAGTACCATGCTGAACGCGTGCGAGATTGAGTGCTTTCCCGCTGAGTCCCACTGTTTATTGCCGCAGAGCGGCAGCTGCGGGAAGTTTGTCTGACAGTCTTCAAGGCATCGTAAGCAGCACAAGCGTAGATAAGCAGGGAAAGATGAACGAGCAGCATGCTTGTTTTATGGTGTACGTCACACGTGCAAGAGTTGACGGCAGTTTTCAGTCTTCCATGTTGGCCATTAACGACGAGAGAATACCGTTATCGCCGTTGACAAAGGTATGAATTAACTGTAAGGGGTATGTTCACAAGAAATGACGCAATACAGAAAAAAAAACTTTTTCCCCTGTCGTTGTTTCTGTACAATCTGCTGATCAGAAGACACCGCAGCCAACTTGCGCAGTTTGGCAAAGGAAAGCTTACCTGGCCGAATTCGCAAAGTGTTTAAGAGGAAGCTTTAGCTCGGGTGCTCTTATCTAAGTACATGTAAAAGGTGAATTCGTTTTTCTCAGAAACCGCTGCACCAGATTTAGCAATGTTTGTTGCATTTAAAAGAAAAACTTAAAATCTAATGACTGTTGTTTTCGAATATTTACTTTATGTCGTGAATGCTTTATTAAAAATTGTCAAAAATCCTAACTTTTCAAAGGACGAAACTATCGATATACAACACCGTTATTCAGCAATGAAAAATGATATCCCAACTCTGTGAATTACATCTAATCGTACATCTAAAGCGGACAAAATTGATATGTTACACATAAACCTAAAAAAAAATTAGTAATGTGTAAATACAGATTTTGCAGAACCCTTGTACACAACGTAACAAATTATGTAATATATAAATTGACATGTCAAATTTGTCCGCTTTGAATGAACTAATGGACGCCGTTTACAGAACCGCGATATCTGTTCTTGATGCAGAGCTATTGATCGGTAAACTTAGTGCTTTCAGTTTATTCAAGCCTTCAAGTTTTTAAAAATTTTTGTAACAAAATTCAGGCCCTAAATCGAAATTCTGCTTTCAACAGTCACTAGAATTTAATTTTCTCTCTCAAATACATCGAATTTCATTAAACTCTGTCTGCAGGTTATCTCAGAAAAGCGTTCTCGCGTTCAAGAGCACGCAACGGTGCGGAAACTATGGAAATGGTGCCGCCATAGAGGTCCCAGTACGCGCGCTTTGAAGCGCAGTCGTTCTTGATCTGCAACGCTTCCTGCGAAATAATTACGTCCTACATTCCAACTACTATTTGTGGACGAAAGTTTACGTCCAGTCAGAGAATACTTACGCATATTTCTGCTTCTAGTGAGCGACGTACTATGTCTTGGTTGCGGTGCAAGTGATGCGCTATGGCTGCCGGACTCATAAACGTATTACTCAGGTCGCATGGCGGTAAACAGATTTTGTTCTCCGACGGATTTCATCTAATAAATACGTCATATTTTGTGGCGTTAATGGACGAGACGTAATTTTGCTTCTAATTACGCGGCGCGTACTGAATGTCTTTCTTTTTGTATGTGACTAACTATTTTTCTGGCTGTGAACGCTAAAAGTGAGAGAAGTATCTCTAGCCTTCGTAGCGTTGACTCTTATGTATAAACGGAGTATAATAAGGTACCCTTCCACAACTCACACACAAAAAAAGAAAAAATATATATATATACATATTCCTGTCGTATAGGAGGCTTGATAAGTGAGCAGAGAGAGAGATAGAGAGAGAGAGAGAGAAATAGAAGACAGGAAAGGCAGGGAGGTTAACTAGACGCACGTTCGGTTTGCTACTCTTCTCTAGGGGAAGGGGGTGTGGGGACGAAGAGAGAGAGAGAAAACGCAGTATCGCGCGCAAAGACGGAAGTACAAAAGGACAGGTGGCGACGCCACCTTCTAGTTACCGCACCAAGTCACCTTGACGACGTGGATTTTGAGGCAGTCTGATCGTGGGTAGTTATTTTATCGCTTAAGATTGACTGCATTGCGTTCTAAAGGACAGAGACGGAACCTAGAGCGTTTCAAGAACTTAATGCTCAGCCACATTGACCAAAATAGGAAAGCTTACTGTGAAATCTGTCAAGGGACATTGACGAACAAATTCCCTGGGATTGAACTTTGAGGCTCATTCTTCTCTAATAAATAACCTATTAGCGCGAAATTATAACACGCAGCTTTTAATGAATACCTTATTCGTTTAAACAGATTTAGTGTTCCTCGTTAGTGTCTCTTTAATGCATGGGAGTGACCTCAAGCCGGCAGCTTCATGCACGTCCTGCTTATTGGGGAAAACGTGGTGGAAAAATACTAGGTGTCTCCAGAACTCTTGAATCATACCAGTTGTGGAGATTTCCGCAGGCCAAATCGTGGAGTACTTATCCTATGTTTCAAAAGCCAGACACGCTGATTGGCGAAAGGCGCAGGTTATGCTAATTGTTACGTTCCCTTTGAACAATAAAACTAACGATCGATACTCTTTATACAAATGGCAAAAATAAGATCTCGGCAACGCCCGTTTTTTTTTTTTTCTCAATCAGATTGCTCTTTTCAACCACTTTTTACCAGGCGATTGGGTTTCATCTTGTTGCTCATTGGTGGTACATAAGTCGATTAACACTCTATAGAAAGATAACCCAGCATGTCCATAGTTTGAAGCTGAACTCACTGGGATCGAATATATCCATCGAGAATATATCGAGCGCTTCATCGAGTTCATCGATAATATATTGAGCGCTCTCACCTCTACAAGCACTTCATTTAGGATAAAATGCTTTTTAGTATGTTAGAAACAACTTTTGTGCGTGCATACATTGTCAGCACTCCACTTGTTCTTGCTTAACCCGTTGCCGATGCCGAGACATCAGCCAACTCAACAAGATTATCATTTGTGCAATATTCACTCAAGTCCTCAGCACCCACTGAAGCCCCCTGTTGGAACAAGAGTGGCCCGAATGCGGCAAAGCGCCGCAGCTTAACATCGGCAAGACACTTCGGCCAACGGCCAACATTTCTCTTGCGTGTATCGTGTCTACAGCGCACATCCGCGTATTGAACAACGTGTATATAGTGGCTCATTGTACCATAACATATTCACCCGCCACCTACCTTTCCCCGTATTTCCCTTTCCCCAGTGAGGAGTAGCAGGCTAGAGACACGCTCTCCAGGCCGGCCTCTCCTCCTTTCTCTTTATTAAAATGTACTCCTCTTCCTCCCTTTCACGTTGAAATCACGCCGATTATTCGATTCTCACACTTCTTAACGCTTGGTTTATGTTTATTTTGATGCCTTCATTTATCGAAAGGTATGATGAAGCGTCTCCACTCCATAGTCCCCCCACTCCCCTCCGCTGTTTGATTTCCGCCTTTATGAGACGAATTACGCGTACGTCTGGAGGTGGAACCAGGTAAAGTGCCTTCAAAGCTAAAATATCAGTAATTATTAAAAGCTTTACGCTAGTTATGAAAATAGTGCTCGCATAAATTGTTAACGCGCTCTATAGAGGGCGCGATTTTCGCAAACGAATCTTGTCGGCAAATGCACAATAAAAAAAAAAACATGACTTTCTTCATCGCGCAATTTATCACAGTTGCTCTCCCGAAATGAAAAACTGGGCATTCAAGATAATGTACCAATACGTGAGAGATATGAAGGTATCCGTAGAACAATAGACGCATGAGGTCTCTACCCGTTGCACTGGCTCATTGGCTGTGGCATTTTTCGGCTGAGCACGTGGTCATCGTTTCAATAGCTGCGGCTGCGGCAGGCGAATTACTATGCGGGAAGATTGAAAATGCTCGTGTGTCTGACTAGGCGAGAACGCCCCCAGGTGGTCAAATTTAATCTGAAGCACCCCCCCCCCCTCCCAAAGTGACGTCTCTTACAGCCAGGCTGCGGATTTAATGTATCATCCGGTCTGCGGCTCTCTCGCTTATTTTTGGTCAACCATTCGCTGAACATGGCTGTAATAACGAATGCTATTAATCAAGGACTGCCAACTCTAGTTACCTCGCAGAGGAAACGTGATTGATGAAACTAGTTTAAAAAATTTTAATTTCAAAGGATCGAGCGATTGAACGGACTGAGCGTTCTTGTTTCCCTCCTGCAGTTCCGGAAAAGAGTGTCCGATGTCACCAAGCCGGAACACACCGACCACTTCCTGCTCAGGTGGCTGCGAGGTGAGTGTCTACATCAGCAGGAGACCGAACGATACACGAGTCACTCACCCGAGAGCCCGTCGCTCATTGCGACGGGCTCACTCACGGCGAGGTTATTAAGAGCGCTTGACACGTGCAATGACTTGCAGCACACGACGACCGCACAAAGAGAGAGACACACGTATACGCTGTGTGTCTCGTGCGCTGCAAATTATTCACCCCGAACCAACCAGGCCGACAGTATATTGAAAGCATATTTAGCGCCAGCAAACAAGGACGGAAGGGAGACGACAACACAATGCGCTAATATTTGTTAACTTGACACTTACAGCAGCTCGCCCAACATCTACTATTTCTGTGTGCGCCTGGAGCTCAGTAATATTAGAGTTTTTAGCTCCGGCTTCCTTAAACGTAGATGTAGTCCGAGGTTGCCGCCGTGTCAGATAAATACCATATTAAATAGCGTTAAGGGCAGCGGTGTCCTTAAAGGACTAAATCAACTTTTAGAATGTGGAGAAACCGATCATGGTGCATGGTAAACAGAATGGAACGCACGAAGTATTGAGCCCGTTTATTCTGTTATTCATGTACCATGCGCTGTTTGTTTAGGGACCCTATATCACGGCAACACTCTTCCACTAGTATGTGATTGTCTAGTATGTGATTGTCAAGCATATTGCAGATTGTCTCTAGTATGTGATGGTCAAGCAAGTGGTGAATGTAATTGAAGCTAAGAGTGTTGCCACAGGCTAGCATACTGTTCGATAATAAATATCGGTAAATACGTACACGACGGATGTGAACCAGCACACATATTCGCAACCAATTGCATGGCCTCACAAACGAAAGAAAGAACTCGGCAACGGCCAGAAATTACAAGCACAGACGGTAACAGTTTAGTTGAGCGTGGCGACCTCATGGCGTGTCATCTAAGTTTCCAGGTAAATGTAATTCTTAATTAGGCACTTCTCACCAACTATTTCTTTTGCCAAGCCGTGCATACATCGAAAGGGCGTAGTAACTACTTGTCTTGACAAAATCTTTATAACAGCGTGCGCCTGGGCTGACATCAAAACAGTGAAAAACGAGCCAAGTACACGTGGCAGGGTGGCCAGCAGTTTAGAAATCCCTCCTATGTAGAGACTGAAAACGGCAGAGCTAAGGCACTAAACATAACTTCGGTATACCTGACCGTGTTTACCAGTCAGAAGTAAGGTTCTAAGTGCGTGCATAGAAGTGACCTGCAGGAGCGGTAATAACTTCGTGACTAGCGTCATTCAGTGCGTGCAAAAAAAAAAGCCACGTAAGCTTCCCAGATAACCATGGTTAGTGATTTACTATGCGGGTAGACAAGAAATGCGCTTGCGACGAAGGTGTCCCCACGTGTCGACAAAGATACACGAGAAAGACATAAGGAAAGGCCGAAGCACACGAGGAGCAGATAAAATCGATGTCCACACCTAAAGGTTGTATTTCTTCTCTTCGGCTAAGGATGGCCAGAGAAAGCGTAGCAAACAACGTGGCCAACACTGTTCGTAGCTGCGCGATAGCTGCGATGTCGGCGGCCCTGTTACACTGTACGAACAGACTCGGGAAAACCGGTTGTCCAGAGGCGCCGAGTACTTGTGGATTACCATATCGGCAGTGAAGGGCATTCTGAATTCAGCACGTGCATTCAAGAGGGCGCTTACTACAGAGCCAGCACAAGAACCAGATTATTATTATTATTATTATTATTATTATTATTATTATTATTATTATTATTATTATTATTATTATTATTATTATTATTATTATTAGTCATGTACTCCCATATGAACACCACACAGAAAAAGAAAAGCGGGCTAGCAATTGTCTCCTGAAAGGACATCACGCCCACCGCTTGAAGAGGAGAGAAAACGAAAGAAAGAGAACACAAAAAATTGAATATAACTCAATCGTGTAATTATGCCTCACGCTATGAATTTTGTGTACTCCTTCTCTAAGAAAAAAAAAACAACGAGGTAAGGAAGTCAGACGCAAGAAGAAATAAAATAATAGCAATTAAAGACAGAGAGCGCGACGGAAAATGTATGCCAAGAAAGTGACGTGGTCGCACGTGCGGCACGATGATCTCATTCGTTCTTGTTGCCGATGCTGTCACACGGGACAGCATTGTTCGGGGTGCCTACGCGGATGTGCAGTTGGAGAGGACATTTAGCAATACCTATGTTGGCCAACCCGTTGGTCACCTACTGGGAAACACATTCTTGCAGTGTGAAAGGGCCATAAGCTGTGATCAGTGATACCGCTTAAAAAAAAAAGGAGATGGACTCTTGAAAGAGCGAAATAAAGAAAGAAAACTCACAGCAGATGAAATACTTTTGGAGGGTACTTGAGTGAAGGTACCATGTGAAACAACGTAGAATCGGGCTTGAAGAATGCGTCATGGAGACATCTGGCGGGCGCGAATACTAACTAAGTGGATAGATACCAGGAGACGAAGCGGAGAATAAGCAAAAGTCAAGGTGGAAGAATGATATAGGAAAGCAAGGGGGCAAAGAATATGCGACGCTGATGTCTACATGAAAAAATGAGAGGTAGCATGTGTTTACAGTCAGATGTGAAATGCGGTGTCAGTGCCTTTGTGATTCGGTCAGGCTGGCTTCGTTCGCTTACTGTTAGAAAGTATGTTGCTGGAGTAGACTTAGTGCTCAAAAGAGAAAAATTCAAGAAAAATTGGAAAGAATTCTTTTAGTAAAAGCACGTGCAGATGTAAGATTTATTTCCATACATGACGCGGTGGCAAGGCGTCCCCTACTTCACCTTGGACTTTCATCACGTGATCGTCTCTGGCGGAGCAGGTTGCTGACATTTAGATTTGGTCGAAGGCAGCCTGGTGCTTTTGCTTTGTCAATGCCTGCAACGGAGATATCGGAATGTATGACAAACCCAATGCTTGAAATTTTGCTGGATGTACCCTGTTTCTTTAGAGCCATTAGCTATATCTTAGCGGGCACTGCCGTTGCAAACCAATTCTGTTGGTCACAATCTGCTTTGAACGTTGTTTTGCCCTGGCACGGTAATAAAGGCAGGACATACCACACAGCTCTATCTCTAAAGCGGAATGTCTCGCCTAAATCGAGACACGTTGTCACTTTGTATTTACCGTGAACATGGCTCACCGTGAACACGATTCAGCTACAAGGCTGCTGTTGCGTAAGCCCGTTAATTAGTGCTACTCATGTAGGAAACATGTAAATATATTACTGTGCAGGAATCTTTTTCAGTTTATGAACAGTTTTGAATTGGTATTGTTAACTCTTTGCAGAAAGTTGGGACGCGAGGAATCGAGGTGTTTACTATGTTTTGGCTGCTGTACTGCATCACGCAATCCCTGTTGATAAGCGTAGAATTTGTCACAGTTCAGTGGGAAGTTCATGTTTACCCAACGGGTTCCACTCGCACTTGTTTCTATTGCTCCCTAGGCGAGCTTGTTCACAGCACCGGATACTCTGTTCGCTGGAACGTTGCCCTAATAGAGATTAAGTCTCAGCGCACAGGAGTCTTTAGTAGCTTAAAGGCGACAGTGTCGTTTGTACTTTTGAGACATTTGACTACATAAGTGTGGAGACATTTGCCATGTATATTGTGTGTACCATGTGTTCCTTACGTCATAGTCTTCCTGTGGAAACGTTGTGTTATTAGTCCTGGTGCTTGTGTGAAAAGATTATTTGATATGTAACCGTGAACCCTGAATGATGTATGACGGAACCACCCAAGAGATAAGGAGTAGCCGGCGCCTTAAATTGCGCGCCAACATCTCCTTATATCATATCAACAAAAAAAAAGCTGCACGTTTTTCAGTGCAATAGTTGCATATCTGCGCGTGTTAGAAAAGATGCGAATCTGACCAGGTCTGTGGGCAGACCAATCTTGTTGTCCTGACAGTTCGGCCGGTTCTCGTGACTTTCATCGTAAAAATTTGTATCAGTCCGGTTAAGATAGGGGCCTTTGGCGACCCTACGTATTGAATGCGATTGCCTGAAAACTGCAAATTTTGTTCTTTTTGCAGCGCGGGAGTTCGATGAAGTCAAGGCGGAGCACATGCTGCGAGAGGTAAGCTATCAATGGACACATTTAGGCTCCTATGCCAGGCGCATGAAGCGAGTGCTCCCTGGTGGTCGAGCTCTCGCGATTATTCAACAAACGACTCGCTGAAACTCGCTAAATGCCAGCATCGAAAGGAAAGCTCACGGGATGCACTTCCGTCTACATACTTCGGACAAGGGCGCCGTCCGGCGTCGCGCGTCCACACCACGTTGCACGCTGACCACGACATTTTCATACGGCTGTGCGTGCGTGCCTGCGTCACGTCACGTCACTTTACGTCACGTCACGTGATGTAGCACGTGCGCGCAAGAGCTCGTGTCAGTTTCCTACGCTACACAAGATGCCGCAATCAAACGTTAACCAGATACCACTACCTCTTGCGTCGTATACTGCTCCTTCCGCCTCTTCTCGCCATTGTCACCTCGACAAGAACCAAACATGGCTTTCGTAATTAAGAAGGAAAAAAAAATAGAGGAAAAGACAGCCGCACGAAAGAATGGGCACTGGTGATTTCCTGCGTACTCGTCTCGTCCTTGGTTTTTGGCGCTTCAGTTATTTTTTTCTTCTTATTAATGAGCCAACGCGCCCAAGAAAAGGCTTTGCTATATCGCCTTCCTCGTAAAATCACGGCGTCGATCGACGTCTCACAGCGCGCATTCTCATGAATTGATCTCTAAATTAGGCCATAGCTTGTGAAATGTGCAGTACATAAAAAAGAGACATAAACGTGGCATAAACGAGATGACAATGAAGACGCTATTACGCATCGCATATAGTGTCATAGCATTTAAATTAGCCACGTACACGAAAGCTGTGCTTTACGCAGATTCCAGCATGTGTTCAGATTTACATAATTTTATTGCAATTATCGGATACCCCCCCAGGCCACCAGCGCACTTATATGTATTTAAAGGCGCGCCAGCAACGCTAGTCGGATGGTACCTACCGCTGCAGATTACCTTCCACAGCCGCGGCGGATGCTCGATCCAGCACCACTGCATTCGAATTTTCTGCGAACTGCTAAGACTTTCTTACTTGCAATGCTCAAGCATTGCGGGGAGAATGCACCCAGTCATTCTGCGTTCCTTGATTGATTTCACTCTAGATTGATTTAGAGGTTTTCATCTGTTATTCCAGAACGCGCTCTGGGCGCCGCGCTGACATGGTTACAAAGTGTAGATACGGAAACGTGTACCGAGTTTTAGGTGTTATAAGTGATCAATGACGCCTAAAAGTTGAATTGCATGATATTTAGGCTGGGCAATTCATTGATTAACTTCCCGGTTGAATAATTTATAGCGTTAGTCTTGAGTTTTCTAGTACTGACTACCGAAGCTGCGCCAGCCAAACGAGCCTATAGTGCGCTTTCGAAATGGTTTCCGAAATGTTTCCGTGCTCAGTTAACGGTGGCCTCCCTTGCATCAGGTTGTACGAGGGCCGTTGCGGTCCTTGCTTGCTGACAGCGTGCTCAGAGTACTTAATCGTCGCAGACGCAGGCTTTATGCGCTTCAGGGAAGTAAGGCAAGGTCGTGCTTGCTCCGCGAACGACATCGAAGCACCGGAGCTTTAGCTTTACGCGACGTCGACGACTCAACAAGAAAAACAGCTCTCCGTTGTAAAATAAAAGATAAACTAATTTTTTCGTATGTGTGCGTGTTGCCACAGTAGAATAATTTCATAAAACAGTCGCCTAGTGTGACTCAATCTTGCGTGATCAATCTAGTGTGAAAAATTCAAGTCTTCTATCAAGTGTTTAACCTGTGGTCATAAAGTTGTTGCGATGGTTTGAGTGACCTGTGTGGCGAAAGTGTCGTTGAGCCGGCACGAGAAACATGAGCGGTGCAGAGATGGGATAACGAAAAAGGATAAATGAAGCGCTGACTACCAATCCAAATATAATGTACAAAAGGCACTATGTAGGTCGTACAGGGGAAAGAGAACAAAAGCACAAAGCAAGAACAAGACAGAACTTATCGTCATCAGATCGCTGACTCGATTTCCTTGTCGTAAGGAGATGGAGACCATGCACTCGCGCAAGTGTCATTACTAATAAGATTCATGTGGACGCAGAACGCTTCAAAAATTTCACGCGCACTGTGGTCACGACAGCGAGTGCCTTATCTGTTAAATTTCTGAGAAAGAGAAGCAAGCTTATCTCGCGCGACAAGACCAACCCCTACTACGGCTTTTTGTTCTGTTCTGCTCCGTTTCGCTTCTATTCTGAAAAAGAAAGGCTTCTGGACACCATGACAAGATTTCCTCGTGAAAATGCCGAGCAGTTAACTTTACCGAAAGGACATTAAACTGAGCCCAAGGACGCGTCGCGCATTTTACCGACATTCCTGCGTGAGACCGAACTCGTTCGGTCTGGTGACCATGGTGAGAAACCATGGTCACCAGGCGGTCACCATGGTCACCAGACGGTCACCATGGTCACCAGGTCACCATGGTCACCATGAGACCATGGTGAGAAATAAATGACGCGGAAAGAGATGCTCAGGTGGGGCGATTGCCCTCTTGACCTGCCGGCAATGATTGTCGGGCTAGCCCCGCCTGTAGCTAGGTCACCACCACTTGAGAATCAAAGATCGCGCGTGTATTGTGGTGAAAACAGTACGCAAGAGTCGTCCGCGTGCTGGATCCTGCAATAATACTAGGTTTTACAGTTTTTGAATGTGCCGAATTGTGTGGGAGCAGGCTAATTTTTTTGAACGAGGATAGTTTATCGCCAACACACGTGGTGTGCTGAAAAAAAAAAACTAGTTCAAGGTTCAACTACGGTGTCTCGTTGTTTTCCGTTGTCAATTCTATGTTCTTCATTTAAGACTGCAACACGTAAAAAGAATCTGGGCTGCGTAATGCTGAGCGTCAAACAGGTCACATGTATAACAAAGCACTAAAAAAGTGAACACACCTGAGCCACTTAATGACGCCTTTCTGACAATGGTTCCGTAATGTTCCTGTCACATCTATCTAACAACAGGTTACTGAGGATTGAAGGTTAACAAAAGGCGTTACGCACTCCGTCTTTCTTCATAAAGAATTTAAATCACTGAAGCTGACAAATGTCGAATATGAATATAAGAGTTAGAAGTTCTAAAAAAAAATTTGCTATCGTCTATGCCGCAGATGCTACACATATACCATCGTATTAGCATATAATATCAGGATTACCTTTACCATAGACAAAATGCCGTAATCTTAGGCTCGGGGGGCGTGCTGTCGTGCACGACATTTACATTGATTCTTCGTTTGAACGTCTCGTCTGTCAACTACATCACCATCTCAATACCTAACCGCTATACTACTTGAAGGGAGTATCTTTGTATTTAGTAAGGTATGTATACCTATTTTTTAACAATGCCAGTAATTTTCTTGCCACTTCTTTTTCTTCTTTCCTGTACTGAACCAAATGCAGTATGCATAAATAAATGAATCGTATAACAAACGAAGGAAAAGGACAGCGAGTTCTCGCATCCTTCGGGAGTATTGGAGGTCTCTTCGCTGGCTCATGGTCTCGCTCGAATGCAGAATCAGTGGTGCTGCAATGCCGCCTGCATGAGAGCCGTCAATTAGAACAGCCAGACACGACTGCGCTCTCTTCCTTTTCTTCTCTGAGTCAATTAATTTGTTTAAATAAATAAAGAATTACTATTACTACTGCAGCCGGCCTCCATCACGTCGTAGAAGACGTCGCAGGTGAAACGCGCTTGCATTCAGCACTTGTACGCTCGTCAGTGGGAAAAAAATTCGAACGTCCTCCACACATTTGCGGTGCCGAGTCTTTTCTGTCACGGCGGTAGAGACGCGATGCATTCCGAGTTCGTCCTCAAGGCCAGGTGTGCCCTGCCTCTGGATCTACCCGCATGCACCTGTATACGGAGTCGATTAACGTATTCTGCGCCCCATCGTGCTGCTCATAGACGAACTTGCGAACGCCGATGCTTGCACGATACAGCCACTGAGAATATTATGAGAAATCGCCGAGCTCACCTTGCCGGATTCATGCCTTGCGCGCATTTGTGCGGCAATCGAAAAAGGCATGAGTTATTATCAAGCGCGCGTATCCGCCGGATAAATTTAGCCGACTCACACATACCGATTACCGTTTTGCAGGAGTTGTCGCTTGATATTGAGAAGCTGTTAAGTGCGATGAAAGAAAGGCAGAAAATAAAACAAAGGCGTGCATCGCCCAAGACTCGCATGCGCGTTAGAAACATGTTTTTAACCACATCAATTCGTCTTGTATATGTCTCGGTGTAACAGCGTACGCGCTTTGAGAACAGCGCGAAAATTAATGTCAATTAAGGCTGAAATATAAATTTTCAATTTAGAAAAGTCAAAGCCCACTGATTTAGGCATTTATAAACGCACGGCGAGACCCTGCAACTTTCCATTTTTGGACATTGGAGCTTGGAATGCAAGCATTGCACCTAGAAACAGATCAATTAAAGACGTCAATTTCAAAGGTCTCAACTCGAGAATCTCGCGTCTCAAAACAAGTGGCATTGTAAAATCGCCCAACGGCGGATGACTAAAGGAAACGAAACGGTGGTACGCGTATGCGGACAAGTACGCAGGAAAGAAGGATTTACTGGTGGAGCAGTGTCTTTCTCGTTTGCTATTTCATATTTCTTTCTAAAGTGACCTACCTACGCACATTCCTTCTTTTAAGGAATCGAAATAACGCCGCAAGTGGAACTAAGAGCAACGGCTATGAACTACTATGGTTGATCCTATCATGGCTTTCAAGAGTCACCAGATATACTAAATCTTGTGAAATGAGACGTCTTAATCTGGTATATACGTGGCGCATATCTGATGGGAAGTACATAGATGATCTCATCTACCATGCGCTAACCTTGCTGCTACCGGATTCCTGGTATCCTTACATCGAATCTATTGTCGTCCATCTCCAGGCTTCCGACGTAACCATTACGTCTAGCAGCTATGACTCAGGGGTTGTGGTGGTCACCTGCTGAGCACGAAGTCGTCGGTTAGATCCCCGGTTGCTTTCGGATTGGGGCGGACTATAAGAGCAGTCTAGCACTAAAATTTTAGTGGATCGTAAATAACGAAAGTTACTGAAGAGCGAACTTCGTGACGTACGCAATGGAAATTAAACAACCTGCAAAATGGTATGCAGAAGCGTCCGTGTTCCGTGCACTGACTGCACGTTAACGAACCACCAGGTGGCCGAAATTATTCCGGAGTCCCCTGCTACGGCGTACCTGATAATCACATCGTGGTTTAGGACGTAAAACACGAAAATATAATCTGATCTTATCTGCCTCATAATTAAAGTAGGCAGAAGCGCAGAAAGTTCAGTGAATTATAAATGGCACGAGCTAAAAAATGGCTGTTTCGCCCGAAGAGAGAGGGAGAGTGATTGCGGAGAGCGCTCTTTAGGGAGCACGGCTCAGCGGCTAACACTGAGGACGATTCATTGAAAGCGATAGCAAGGTTTAGCGTTTCGCTGAACCTGCTCGGACAGAGTTCTAGCAATACGCTGGGGCAAACATGTTGGCGGGACGCAACAGGTGAGGCAACTTCTGTTTCGCCGCATGAACAGTGCGCTGGCGGCTACCTTGAGCTTTAATTACAACGCTGGCGTGATGAGTGTCGCCGTCGGCGGTGTTGCAGGGGTTAGCACTTCGGTGGTGCACGAGATGGTAACGAAGGAAAGCCGTCGGCGTTTGTAGTTTAAGCTTCACTGTCTGTTCCACTCAGACCCCTGTGTATGCGCACGTCTGCACAGCGTGGAACGCTTGCGTTTGTGAACACGACGCCCGTCCCAGCAGCGGGAGGAGGAACGGTGCATTGGATCCGCTGTAAAGCCGATTGAGCCAGTATGAGGCGGTGCGTTCACTTGGCTTTGTCGTTTTTTTTTTCTTTTTTTGCGGCAAAATGCAATGCGCGTGCTCTCGCGTATCTGGATACCTACAAGCCATACACGTGCAAGCAGCGCATCGATCATGAGAGCGCGACGGCGAAAACGCGCCTCGAGTATCCGTATATAACTGCTATCACATCAAACCAGTACGAGAGGTCCTGGTGTGGTCCAACATAGGCAGGAGCACGGAGTGAGTACGTAGCGTATGGAGTCACAAAGGTAGCTGGAATGGCGCGTGAGGTGCCGTTATCAAGCGAGACGTATACAGGTGCGCAGATGAGAATGATGCACACTTGAGATACCACACGCACTTGGACACAAAATAACGTCCGATGTTGTTGTGTTTCATTGTGATCCCAGTGCAAACGATATAGCCAGTGCTTAGAAGGGTCATATTTGGCCATCGGGGTTGTTATCGAGGATGCTTACAGCTTCGACCGAAACGAGCGCGTGCAACGTGCTCGGTGATGGTTGCGGCCTTTCCTCGCCGCGGGCTCCCAATGCCGTCTCTGAAGTGTCGACTGCGTTAATCGCGCTACTGCCCCGAAGGTATCGGGTTGCGTAAGAACAGCCTACTGCGAGTGCGTAATCGGGAGGGGCTGCAGGCAGGCTCTCGCGTCGAGGCGCCCTTGACACCATCTGCGTGCCTGCCGTCTCGATCGGTTTCTTTAGTGTCCCCCGGCAAGGTGAAGCAAAGAACCAGCCTCTCCCGGTTTGCCGATAGCGTCGGGCGTTGTTGCTTGCTAAGCCCCGGCGGAAACCAGGGCCCGCTTGCACAAACGCCAGCCTCTAAGTCTAGACTTAAATCTGAATCTTGCCTTATTCTAATCTAAAATAAGACTAGACTTTCCGGCCATCATGTTTCGCTTGCACGAACCGACGAGACTGAACTATAGTCCGGACTTATTGAAGACGGTAGGTACTTTTAGTACCTAGGTGGGAAATTTCGCCGTCGACAGGGAATGAGATGGGGAATGGGCCGGAAGTTCGTTGCGGCGGCGACAGGCGTTCGCGCTGTCCAATAGTTGACCGCGATTCGATGTCAACATCCGGCCGCACTCCCGCGCTTGTCACCCCTGCGGAAGCAGCCGAACCAGCTGCAAACGTTGACGGTACGCGCGTGTTTTCAAGCATGTCTTCGCAACCGCCCGCCAAGCGACTCAAGAGCCATCACTGGAGCGAAGATGAAAAAATAGATTTGGTCCATATCATAAACGAGAAAACCACTGCTTTATTTAGTAAGTTCAGCGTTTATGGAGTGATAAAAGTGGCGGTTGACGTAGGCTTCTTCATGCTCTCCAGGAGCCTGTATCCGCACATGCGTGCCGTCAATTGCACCCACGACGCGCGGAAAGCCAGCGACAGCGTAGAAGCAGCCTTGGGCTTCCCGCACCCCTCTAGGCGACGGCCAACTGGAAAGAAAACGAGGGTGGTCACCTTTAGATTCACGCCGATGTCATGCGCGGTCTTGCACACAATGACACACGCACATATTCAGGGAAGCACACGTATATAGTGTTAAGCTCGTGCTGACCATCACACAGCTACGCACGACGTCGGCTTGAAAGAACAAAATGACGAACTGCTCACTTGAGGCTGGAAACGTTATTCACGGAGAGCGACACCTTCGCGGTACGTGCAATCAGTTAGCTTCGTTGCAGTCGAATAGGTGCAAACATTCGAGACATCGTCAGCTGATGTTCTGGCAGCGCAGCTTGTTCAAATTTAATGTTCGACGAAGCGGGAACGCGGCCACACGTTACATCACATTAGCGAGATCAACAGAGCCTAGTTCCACAGATGATTCGACGTACTGCATGCCGGACGCGGCCAACGCGCTCCGACGCGCCCGGCGTCTAACGCTCGCCCTCTACGCACGTAGGCATTTCGCAGCACTAAATTCCTAACGCGACACGCGCTCCTACGTTCTGCAAAGCACTTGCGTGCGGCGTATTTATCGTTATGACGCAGTACTAAAGCTGTCTACTAAAACAGGCAGTAGAAAATAAAAGGTTGGAGAGAGGCTTACCTGATGAGGCAACCCGGCGTACCGTGCGGCTTGCGGTCGATTCGTGGGCGCCGATCACATCTCCGGCAGTAATCAAGGAGCATCCGGAGGCAAAAAATTTCAGTGCCAGCATCACCTGCAGCTCGGCACTCAAAGCACCACTCCGACACATCGGGTGCTCGATCTCGGAGCGAAGGAACTCGACAAGAAATACTATGCCGTCCCGCCCGAAGCGTACGCGCCGCTGCAGCTCCTCCTCGCTGAAGGCGTCCAGCGGATTTGTCCTGTCGCGAAACACGCGTTCGCGGCGCAGCAAGTGCTCGGCGAGCATCTCGAGGCGGGCGAACCGCAGGGCAGCCATGTTGGAAAATACTGAATAAGTTTTGGATAAGCCAGCTCGGAGCAGGCTAGATTCCGGTCTCATTTCAATCTTAATTTGGTGTCTTGTTTCAGTCTAGTCTCTTTCGTGCAAGCGACTTATCGGCTAGGGAAGATTAAGCCTCCAATAAGATTCGAATGAGCCTAAAGATCAGCAGGTTGTTTAGTTTGCAAACAGAAACCGGTTACGCGAAAACTACGCTTAAAGAGAAGATTAAGAAATCAAAAGGAGACCAAGAGTTGGACGATCGATAGGATACTCGCATAATTACCGCACAGAAAGCGGTGGCAAACGGGAGGAAAAGAAACGTTAGTGGTACGTGGATGTCACATTGCCTATCCAGACAATGAATGAATGAATGAATAAATTAATGAATAGTTGAATAAATGAATAGATGAATGAATAAATAGATGAATGAATAAATAGATGAATGAATAAATAGATGAATGAATAAATAGATGAATGAATAAATAGATGAATTAATATATAAATGACTAAATAAACGTGGTTGTTTTTGTACACCTCTTCGTAAGACGTGATACAGTTCCGGTAACAACTTACGAATATATGTGTGCGTGCGTGTGTGCGAGCACGCCCTAGTGATTTACACGCTGCCAAAGCTCGGCTACCTATTTTCGATCTACACAGAGCATGGCCTGGAGGAAGAAAGTGGGTGCCGACACCATCGTCGCCGACTACCAGCCTTCAGAGGTGAGTAGCACGCGTGCGTGGTCGCACTGCCAAGAACACCACACACGTTACCACGAAATAAATGTCTGATTTTGCTTGGCTGCAGTTCTACTTCTGTGGTAACGAACTAAGCAAACACAGCTCATCCGAAAAACGAAGCGAATAATTATCCAATTCATAACCGCCATGGTTGTTCAGTGGCTATGGTGTTGGGCTGCTGAGCACGAGGTCGCGGGATCGAATCCCGGCCATGGCGGCCGCATATCGATGGGGGCGAAATGCGAGAACACCCGTGTGCTTAGATTTAGGTGCACATTAAAGAACCCCAGGTGGTCGAAATTTCCGGAGTCCTACACTACGGCGTGCCTCATAATCAGAAAGTTGTTTTGGCACATAAAACCCCATAATTTCATAATTTCAATTCTCCAATTCGTGTTGAGTGCTGACGCGTTCCTTTCAACTAGTGCGCACCTTAAATACCAAAACGGGTTCTGATTGGCGCAGCTCTTCCTCAAGCACTTCCCGGGCGGCTTCTTGGAATGCTCGCCAGAAGGACATCCCTGCTACCTGCTGCCTATCGGAAGCGTAGACATCAAAGGTTACATTACGTTTTTATAACCTACTGCCTACGTTGCATGCCCGTAATATAGTTCACAGTGTGCTCCACCCACTCTTTTTCTAGAGCTCAAACTAGAACGCAAGGAGGTCGAACTAGATATGTAGTTGACGTCTGTGTTTGTCTTTTACTGCTTACGTCGAGCTGTAGACGTTCAGAGCACAGTAACGACTGGCCTTGCGGCGTCTTAAGATATGTAATAAGCATCAAGCTAATCGAGTTTTGATAGTTGCACCAAAGCTCAAGAGGCAAGCTGCCTCCCCCCCTCCTGCTACTACTCTCTCAGAACAAACCTGCTTTTTACATGAAACTGCTTTTCCGCTTGCTTCTCAATCAACGCGGATCATACTCGACTATATAGTCACTTACGACGTTGTGCAACCAAATAATGCAGCTTACCGGTAAAAAGAAAAAAAGGCCCGGAACCGCAATTTCAAGTTCCCCACATAGACGATACGCTTTGCTTGAATGCATTTGCCTGCTTCAACGAGAAGAGTCGTGTGCTGGATCAGCATGGTTGCAGCACAGATCACCGCTGTGCCTTGCGTGCGATATATCACACTTAAATGTACCATTATGGGCTATTCAGATGACAAAGAAAAGTCCTAATGTCAGCACTGAATATTCATTAGGGACATTCATGCCTTGAGCAACGCATGCCAGCCCTACTTGTGCATCTCGTGCGAGCTTCCTCAGTGACGCTGGTTAACACTTTAATTAGGTTGTATGTTACGTTTTATGGAGTGTTTTATGCATGGTTTTTTTTTGTGACGGGCAATGTCCATGTGAATTCATTTTCGACCATTACCCCCTTGAGTAGCAGGCTACACGAGGCATGTATGTATTCATTAAATAGCTCTCTCTCTCTCTCAGAAGTACATCTACGATGAGATGTGAGGGCAGTGGGCTTATATTACGTCACTCGTTTTATTATCGTTCGCTCGTCTCAAGGTATCTGCTTTTTTCCTGTAGCTTGGGCAAGTTGCGGTCCATTAGCTCCTTAGGAGGAGGTGGACTGCACTGGTCATTTCTACAAATTACGAACACTTCTAGCTGGAGGAAAGCAGCATGTCTTACACTGTGCGGATTAGTGGACGAGTCAAAGCAGTATGCATCTGCATTGTTGTGTTTTCAGTTCTGGCGTTAATTGCGTCTGAGAAAGGTATAGAAGTTGTGTAACGCTCGTGGGGAAATTTCGGAGCCACTTTTGGTCAAGCTCGACCATACATTAATGTTTTGCAACCGTTATACATTACGTACGCTCTGTGGCGGTTGTAATACGAGGCATGCGTGCCAGTTCTAGTAAGAGTTTGCAGAAATATAACTTATTTTGAGCGCGAGGATAGCACCTAGTAACGTATGCCATTGCTGGTGTGCAGCAGGCAGTTATGTGACTGCTACTTTTTGATCATGACAAATTTTGTGACTGAAGTAAACGTCAGAAAATCCTGTGACGATTGTTCCTGCGCTGGAGGACTCTATCGTTCCTCTATCTTTACTCAGTTTACATTTCTTATTTTCAACAATCGACTAATTACTAATACTTCTACCACTGCGGCTTGCAGGCTTTCTGGAGTTGGTCCCGGCGGAGGACATCAAACGACACACCCTGTATTTGCTCGAGAATTTGATGGATCGCCTCAAGCGCAGCACGACGCAGGTGAATTCCGCATTCGTCTTCAGGATGGATGATTCGCTTCGTGAAAAAGGATAAAAACTGCACGAGACAAGCACGTTGAACTGCACGTTGTATTAGGACATGCAAACACTGACGAAGAAACGCGCGACGTCCGGGAGTTTGCTTTCCGCTGCGTGCCGTCTGCGTGCGCCAGCACCATGTGTGTCAACAACTGGAACTAATTATTCCAGCTTGCTGACTTCACAGAATCAAGCAAATGGTATAGACAACAGCCTGACGCTATCGCTCATATCCGTGTCAGTTTAGTGTACTTTCTTCACTGCATGAAAGGAGGCAAGCATGAGAAATTATAGCTCAGAGTTACATTAGTAGCTGTTTCTGGTATATGGTTACAGTTTACCTTCTGCCTCCTCAGCATTTAATGTTTTCGGAATCCTGAGCCTTTGTAAAATAACCAAAGTGCGGCTTTCTATAGAACTTCTGTAGCTTGTACAGACGTTCGTCTTCACTAGACGTTACGTTCAAATTTGTCCCGCCAACAGCCCCAGCTACGATGCGTGAATTAATCAAACAGTAAAAAACGGATGGTGTTCTTGTTCATCGGTGTGGCCGAGAGAGACAGGAACTGAGAATAGCAGTCACTGGCGGCAGCTTCGTTGTAATGTTTTGAGCATCGGCTGGGGTCAACGGCTGTGATCTCGTATGTGTTACAGAACTCGTGCTTAGGATGAGAGTTGTGCAGATATAAGACTACGAGAAAAGCACGTGTTTCCGGTGTGCATAATTTTCACCCTCATCATCATCACCAGTATGAATTATCTTCTCCTCCATTTCCCATTTAGCCCCTCCTCCTCAAACTTTCCATGCTGAGCAGTAAGCGACAGCTTGGCGCCCCATGCATGGTAAACCTCCTGGTTTTAATGCGTTAGCCTTAGGAGTGTCAAAGTGGGAAAAAGTGTATGTGTGCGAAGTGGGGAAAGCCGGTCACGTTGTAGATGTAGAGGGGGGATGGAAGGGCCTAGAAGAGCGTGTATATATATAGAAACTGACCGTCGTCTGCTTCAGACCACCGTCAGCTGCACTTCGCTACTTGAAGAGGAAGGAGGTGTGTCGAATGAGCTCTTGAACATCACTTTGTAGTGTGGTCAACGCGGTTTAAACCATGGATCCGAAACCTCAAAGACGTGCGACGTAATGCTAAGGCATTTGTCTCGCGTTTACTGCTAAATCGCCACTGAAATATTTTTCATGCTATAGTCGCTTTCGCATGAATACGGGTTACACCTCGCTCGTTCACCGCTATGGCTCACTGGCCTTGACACTATGGTGCTGAGCGTGACATGTAGTGCATCCCGGCTACGGATGCCTCATTTTGACATGGTTGGAATGCAAACTCGCTCACGTTTGTAGTCACAAATTCATCTGGGTACCACCACTACAACGTTCCTTATCTTAAGCGTTTGAAGAAAAAATGCTGCAAGTTATTGTAGTGGGTACTGAAAGCAGAACAATTCCGTGACCATGCGATTAGAGGAAAAGAGAAATTTCTTCGCATTGGTCCTCGAATCAAAACGTGAAATGAATACTTTCCTACTCGACCTGCACGTACTGTAGGTGACTTAAACCGTCAGACTGCTTGGCGAAGTCGCGAGAAACTTTTAATTTTTTTTTTTGCAAATCCGTGCCAACAATATAAACTTGGCTGAGCGTCGGCATGAGCAGTGCTAATCGTTATAATGCTCGCCACCTACCTTCCTTCAGACATCGTCAGTGGCTTCGTTTCCTTTTTCTTTAGTTCTTATCTGCAAAACCGTTGCACCGTGCCGGGATCACTACTGACGTTTCTTTCCAACTGTTGTGCGTGGCCTTTCAGAAAAAGAAAGTGATGGAGACTGTCTTCTTCATCGCCGACTTTGAGAACTTCACGCTGCGGCAGATCTACTCGTGGCAAGGTACGGTCATCAACAGTTTACACTGCCAGATTCTTTGATTCGAACAAACAAATGATGGAATGGACAAACGCAAACTGTGATGAAAGAAACGTGACTACACTGTACCCAGTGTGCGTATACGCTAGCGAAAGGTTCAAATGTATTTCTGGTTTTCATGTCCGAGACCCTCACATGTCTACGTAGGTGTGTGCCAGAATAAAACGGCGTGACGATGTGTCTTCGTTTATGCGAGTGAACGTCTGTTACTTAAACACCGAAACTCTGCTCGGCTGCACCTAACAGGTGATGTGTCGTCGTCAACAGAGGGCCGATATGTTATCTATATTTTGATGTCTCATAGCCTGAATATCCTGGCAGGAAGAAAAACAATTCGATTTATAATTTACAACAACTTAGGAGAATTTCAATAACTGTATTGAAGGTTAGATACCTTAATGTTAGAATCTACTACATTTGGTGCCCAACGGTGAGCTTTTGGCACTTTCTACGAAAACATCGAATAAATGTTTAATACGAGAGCACGCTTCTCTAGCCGTATGTCCTCTCGCAGCACGTCATTTGACTTGGAACTCGAATGGTATTGCATCTTATCGCAGCTCGTAAAATGTTGTTGCACTGATTACGACAGCAGTTCGTGCACCTAGACGACCTGAGGTGCGCGAGTCTCCAAAACTCTCGGCCTCATTGAAATCTTTGTGTGCAGAACTAAGTGAACGATGGCGACAAAACGTGTTTCTGTTGGACAACTGCGCACCAAAACAGCCGGTTTTCTTTCGCTCAAGCGTCCCGTTCCCATTTTAGGAGCTCAAAACCACAATGTCGCGGAACTTGCTGACTTAATGCACAGTTGAAACGATCCTGCCTTCCTTGTATTGCAGTCGTCACCTTGCTGACGGACATGCTGAAGGCCTACGAGGACAACTACCCGGAGATTCTCGAAAAAGCTTACGTCATCAACGGTGGGTCCCACACACTTCGGCTCGCTGCGCTCTTGCCGCATACGGTGTATACAGCTAAAGTGCAACAGCTTAGTGGAAGTAGTTTGATGGTGTGCAAGGTATGCAATAAATAAAAGGATAGTGGCCACGCGGCTGAGTTAAACGTGCACTAAAGGAAAATATTCAGTCGAGTTGGATCTGTACATCATTCGTCTAGAGATCTATCATCGTTTTCTGTGTGCCAATATATCACTTTTGTGGGTGGGATAATTGTCGCCGATGGGCTCGCTGTTGCTCCTTGATTTTAGTCGCTCGCATCGTATTGGTTTAGTTTACGTAATCTACAAGTGACCATCCTCTATGCCACTTTCTGCGAATAAGCCAGTGTTGACGTCACGTGAGAGGTACCGTAGACCACAACAGGTGGGGCCACTCCGATTTTCGTCATTTTCTCGCTTACGAAAGCTTTGTTCTCGCTACTAATTACGAATTCGTTATTGCAGAAGCCTAACGTTTCAATCTAGCTCGACTTACTTTCTTCTTTAGTCGATTGGACATGACTCTCAAAAATGCACAGCTTGAAGTGCTTCACTAGGCCATCTAGTCCAGGTATCTTATACGCTGTCACGAACTCCAGCGCATCAGGACTGGAGAAACTGAAAGTGCGAACTTGTGTCTTGTCTTTAGTCATTGACAAAACGCGGTCGTGCGCGCTTTAGCAGCCGATTCACCCAGAATGTTGCGCGGCCAGTACCAGACTTGAGGCCATGCAAAGTATTTTTTTTTTTCTACTGAGTCCGCCGGCTGAACGGTTATGACGCTGTGTTGGCTGACTACTCGGGACAAGTTGTTACTAAGATTGCCCAAGTACCGAACGGGACTGCCTTTTGCACAACTGTCGCGTTCGCACTGGTCACGGCCGCAGCTGTCTGAGATTAGAATGCAAAACATATCCTTGTTTCCGCCTCTTTGTTTCCGCCTGATAAAGAAAGCACTGAAGAAATCGCGGCAAACTATAATTTGGAAAACTTGTGCTACAGAACACACTCACTAGTTCAGAAAAAAAATGGCTGTGGCTTAGGTAAGGTTAAGCCCAGGATGCGAAGCATACTAGCCTTTATTTTAGTTGTTGAACCACTGTTTAGCCTGGTGAACTGCTGTTGCTTGGCTATATTTGGTTCGGCTAGACGAAGAAACAACTCATGCATTACTTCTTCGCCTTCAAGAGTGGAACGCGACAGCGTTCCCGTCGACCCGCCAAGGGGTGTAAGACAATGGGCTACAGGGCAGCGACTACGCGCCCCGCATTGGACGCGGTGAGCGTCGAGCAAAGCAGCGTTCGGCGCGGCAACGAAATGTGCGCCTGAGCAAGAGACGCACGCCTTAGAAACAGCGCGTTTCTAAGGCAACACCGCATTCACTAGAGGCGCTTTTGTACCGCTTTGAAGCGTTGTACTCGTGGCTCAGTGGTAGCGTCTCCGTCCCACACTCCGGAGACCCTGGTTCGATTCCCACCCAGCCCGTCTTGCAAGAGTTGAGCCAAAGCCACTTCTCCTCTGTCGTGACGTCACGGTGTCACGTGATTTCATGGTCACCGCCGCGCCTGAGGAGCTGGGTTGAGCCCTCGTAATATGCTTCGCATAAAAAAGTAGGCAAGGAGATATAGTTGATAATTTCGTTATCACTAATTGGCGTAGAATGAGATAAAACAATATGGCCCAATTTACGCTCAGTTGCGTATCAGCAATGCGCGAAAAACACTCTCCGAAAAATAGGACAGAAAAAAAAATAAAGTTTGGTCATAAGCAATCAACAAAAAACGGAAGACACTTTGTCGAGACTAAAGCGTGAAACGGCGGAAGCCTGACACCAGTGCCAATGGCGATTCGTTGCGGCGGAAACACCACGGAGGCACACAATTCGTACACTGTGGTGTCCGATGCGCCTCGTCGCCCTGGTGCACGCGACGTATACGCTCAGCCTCTCTTGAACGCCACTTGCGTTGAGCGGCTGCCGCACGTCGCGTATTGGGAGACACCGGTTTGGCGAGACGAGGCATCCTTCACACACGATACCGCAAAGTAAACTGCCACCACCTCCGCCGCCACACCACACCCAAGCAGACGGTCGCCACGCGCGCCTCGCGACAGTGACGTCAGGCCACACAGCGCCCAATCGGGAGGCCAGCCCAAGCGCTTGACGACAGTGACGTCATTGTGCAGTGTCGAACACATGCCCGCCACGCGTGCCGATGTGATGAGTCATCCCGCGCGGCGCCGAACCACCCCGACAACCGAACTTGACGACAGTGACGTCACGCACGCGAGCCAACCAGGAGGCGCACGCCTGCGCCTAGCGACAGTGACCTCACGACACAGAGGAGACCAATCAGGAGGTGGGAAAGCTGTGACAGTTTCTGCTAACGGCCGATGACCTTGACAATGAGCCATTAAAGGCTTCCGCCTTAATAACTGTCAGCGTTTGCGAATAGCCGAACACATCAAGGAAGCTAGTGGCTTTATTTAAAAAAGAAAGAAAGAAAAGATGTGCTCGACGACACATATATGCTACACTGAGGATACTGAGGTAGCGTTTGTTGTTTCGTTTCGTAATACCGTCGAGTACAAAGCCGTGAACCACCACACTTCGAGTGGCAATATAATTGGCACGCGCGTGCATCTCAAAGAGCTCGACATCTGGCGTTCGACAACGAACACGCTACGCGAAGCTACCCTGCGCGCGCCCACTTTGTGTCACCACCGTCGTTCCAACCACCTACCAACTACCACAGACCGCCAGCCATGGACCAATAAAAAAACGGGCGAAAGAGCCAAATAAAACTATTCGCTCTTCCTTTCGGTCACTATTAAGCAGGTCTGCCGTAGCAGTTAAGCATGCTCCTTTGCTGTAGTCACCACGACTAAAGCTTCTCGTCATATTGTAAGGATATTTCCTCCCTCGCATAGCCGGAAAAAATTGACGCTGCCATGCCGGACTAAAGAAGAAAAAAGAAAGCAATTCATGACGTTACTTACTCTACAATCAACACGGTAAACGCTTGCCGTAGCACGCTGAGAACCTTCACAGGGTTGCCTGGCAATACGAGAGGGCCTCAGCACAAGCGCGCTCTGGATTGACGATTTCTTTCCTTCACCTTTGCAGCGCCAGGCTTCTTCCCACTTCTCTGGAAGTTCATCCGACCCTTCCTGACACAGCGCACGGTCGAAAAGGTGGCCATCTATGGCACAGGTGAGCGGACGGGGGATGAAAAAAAATATGTAAGGAAACTACATTAACCGTTTCGGCAGACCACGAGAGCGTACAAATCTATGAACTGTCAGCGAAACCCCCGAATGTGTTGTTATTTACAGCAGTTGCGGGCACCGCGCTTAATATATATATGAACTCTGGTTTATGTGTATACGTGGTGATGCTTACACCAAAGCAAAACTCAGTGGCTGTGAATAAAATAATGCCGGGTGGTTTCCCAAAGGGTTTAACAACAACGTGGGTAACTAACAGTTATGGAAATCCATCTATAACAGCCAGGAAATCCATCTATAAAGGGCTTTCTTATCGACGACACATTAGATAATTTATCGACTACCGCTTGTTCCATGCAGACGATTGGAAGAAGGGCCTCATGGAGCGTTTCGATCCTGACTTCATGCCGCAGCACTGGGGCGGAAACATGGTGGGACCGGACGGAGATCCTCGTTGTCCTCACCTGGTAAGCCCAACGCTTTTACGAAATATTTACAACTCTCTTTTCTCTTCTGAAGAGACGAATGCAGAATATGTGCGTGGCGAATGTTACTACAGGGCGATGCAAGGTTTTCAACCGTGTAATCTCGCATAACGCTTCTTCACTAGGCACTGTTTCATGGCTCCACTAAGTTGGGCGGTCGGTTGCCAGCACCACATTTAGGCTGAAGTGATAATTGTCATTGTCATTGTCATTCTTCGGTGACATTAGAGCGAAAAATTTCTAACAGGTGCTCTCGACGTCCATCTGAATGCACTGGAGGAAAGGTAGGTTTCTAGGGCAAATCCTCGTCGTGGGCATCCTCGAGATGCGTTTCTTCAAGCGCATTTTCTTCTTCAGTCGAAATGCGGCACCTTTCGTTAACAAAGTATTCGCTTGCTATCCTGTTTAACAATAAAGTACACGTGCTTGCATGGAGCTCACGTGCGCTATATTTCTTTGGTGGGTGAGGTCATAGTTTGTTGAAGAAATTTAATTGCTTGCATGTCGACAAGGATCGCGGACAACGCGGCCTGTCTGGGTGATCTCTCACCCTCTTGTATTCCACATAGCAAAGTTTAGTGGAAAGTTTCAACCGTCACTTAAGTGTGTGAAAGTACATTGTCACCACCCTTAACCAAAACTTGCAAGGCTTCCGATTCGCTGGAATTCAGGAAGAGCTTCCAGTCGAAGCTTGTTTTATGCGAAGCATATTACGAGGGCTCAACCCAGCTCCTCAGGCGCGGCGGTGACCATGAAATCACGTGACACCATGACGTCACGACAGAGGAGAAGTGGCTTTGGCTCAACTCTTGCAAGACGGGCTGGGTGGGAATCGAACCAGGGTCTCCGGAGTGTGGGACGGAGACGCTACCACTGAGCCACGAGTACAACGCTTCAAAGCGGTACAAAAGCGCCTCTAGTGAATGCGGTGTTGCCTTAGAAACGCGCTGTTTCTAAGGCGTGCGTCTCTTGCTCAGGCGCACATTTCGTTGCCGCGCCGAACGCTGCTTTGCTCGACGCTCACCGCGTCCAATGCGGGGCGCGTAGTCGCTGCCCTGTAGCCCATTGTCTTACACCCCTTGGCGGGTCGACGGGAACGCTGTCGCGTTCCACTCTTGAAGGCGAAGAAGTAATGCATGAGTTGTTTCTTCGTCTAGCCGAACCAAATATAGCCAAGCAACAGCAGTTCACCAGGCTAAACAGTGGTTCAACAACTAAAATAAAGGCTAGTATGCTTCGCATCCTGGGCTTAACCTTACCTAAGCCACAGCCATTTTTTGGATACGGGAGTCAGATTATTCAGCAAGACCACTGAAACTCAAATCAGTAGTGACGCCATATGGGTTACAGCTAATTTAGTGGAAGCCGTAAGCAAACTACATAGAAAATGATCAGTGGGCAGTGGGCACTAAACGCGCCACGCAACAGCCGCATCACATCAGGGAGGAGCTTTGCGCCGATCCTAACTCTCTGGCATGCGCAATCATGCGAACGACAATTCAAATTTGGAGTCGGATATCTCGGAGCACAGACACGCTAGAAGAATTCTTCCAACTGATACTGTGTAGAAACATGAATGCCTCTAATTTTTCAATACAAACAAACCCTCTTACTGCAGTCAACAAAAAGCTAATTATTCAATTTTAGTTAATTGGGCTGCTGACAGCCATAATTATCATTTCACTTTGTGTCCCTCTGGCCACATATTATTTGCACAGGTGGTGTTCGCGTGGCCCCATTGCCTAACTTTAAGAAAACCATAAAGCTTAATTTTTAACGCCCTGTACAGAGGCACGTTAAAGCGCGATATACGTATAGGGTCTCTTAAGCTTGTGGGCTGTTTATGGACGGAGGGCCTTCCACTATAAACCAAATGTTGTTTGTGCGGCAGCATGTAGTTAATACTACGCATTCGTTAGTAGTAGTAAAAGTAGTAGTAGTACCAGTAGTAGTACCAGTAGTCGTAGTAGTACCAGTAGTAGTGGTTCGGGCTTTTGATGGAAGAAGCTGAAATGTACTGAGACGGGCAAAACAGCTTATTATAAGATGTATTTTGACAGTATGTAGTCTACTTCAAAGTTTTTTCAGAATGAGAGAAAGGATTCTTGGATCGGTGCTGAGAACTCACCAGGCTGACTTCGTGCGCGTTTCGCCGCAGGTGCGCCCCGGCGGCGAAGTTCCGGCCTCGTTCAGGGAGGAACTGGCCAAGCGGCGGCTTTCGCGCGAGGCGGGCGCGTCCGTGCAACGCATCGAGCGCCGTTCCCGCTGGGAGCTGCCCATGCGCGTGGCGCGGTCCGGCGAGCGACTGTCCTGGAGCTTCCAGACGGCCACGGGGGACTTGTCCTTCGGCATCCGCTACGAGCCTCCGTTCGGGAGCGGCGGGGTCGGCGAGTACCTGATCGAGCCGCAGAGGTTGCCCTCCTGCAGCCTGGTGGCCGAGCGCGGACTCCTCGTCTGCGATAAACCCGGAACATGTGAGATTGCGAAAACTTGCTTATTAAAAGAAGAGAGAAAAAAATGGCTGTGGCTTAGCTAAGGTTAAGCCCAGGATGCGAAGCATACTAGCCTTTATTTTAACGCGACAGCGTTAAGGAGCTCGTGTCGCAGAAAAGCCGGTGTCGTCGGCTCAGGCGTGCGGCGCTTGCTCAGGCGCACATTTCGTTGTCGCACCGAACGCTGCGTTGCTCGACGCTCACCGCGTCCGATGCGGGGCGCGTAGTCGCTGCGCCGTAGCAAAGCCACCTAGAAACAGTCTCTGTAGCACGCCGCAACCTTCGCTTCTCATTCCAACGAGCAGCTCTGTCTCCAGGAGGCATCTCACCTCGTGAGTGTCTAGCAGAGGCAAGCGCAGCTGCTTAGATACCGCCGCGACCAGCCCCGTTTCTCCTCTGTCGTGACGTCACGGTGTCACGTGGTCAGCCTTGAAGGCGACGCCGCGAGCGACGGCGCGAGTTGGAGCCCCGTTTCTCCTCTGTCATGACGTCACGGTATCACGTGGTATTGAAGGCGACACCGCCGCGCCTGAGGAGCTGGGTTGAGCCCTAGTAATATGCTTCGCATAAAAGAAAAGGCTGCAATCACGCCTCGATCGAACTCGTACGCGCTAAATGAGTAGAAAAAAGTTAGATCAGGTGGGTGCAGTTAAGGAGCAGTTCAGCTGTGTTAAGAACGCATGGATTTGATAGAGCAACACAGTGAAAAGGACTCCCGAAGAATCTATGATTAGTATGTTTGGTCCGGAGTGGGGATGAAGTAACACCGGTGAGTCCTGTGACCGAATCGTCGCCAGCGGCAGCACCCTGATTGGGCGCCTACTGGAGCTGTGTGGTGAGCCCTAGGCAAGTCCACATGAGGTGTTGAAATGCCATGTTGAAGCGTCGGCATGATTGCTTGAACTGTGTGTTTGTATGAATGCACTTGTATGTTCCCACGCTGCTAAGATATTGTAAAAGATCGCAATATCATAAATGAATAAATAAATAAAAATAAAAATGTGCCCTGAAGATTGACCGATGCCATGTGTGCATCTGCTGTTAGTGGCCCGATGGCGAAGTTCCTTGAGCATTATCGATCGTCCCCAGCGCACCGCAGGTTGCTTCTCTTACTAGACATAATTTAGGCGATCTGTAGTTTTCAAATGCTTCTTGCAGACCAATCTGATTTCTTATAAGCCTGTTCTTTGAGCCACATAAAGTCTACTATAGACAATACTTATGTTTGTGAACAAAGTGACATAGGGGGGCAAAAAGAGCCGACAGCTAACTATTCGGACGCTTCGCTTTTCCTTTGCTGTCCAGTTTTAAACAAGTGTTTCTGGCGTAGCAACTTCTGAAAGTGAGGCTAATCTTGGCTCTCACGAAAATTCCTGTCAGTATTGTTTTTTCAGTTTTAGTGCCTGCTTGGAATTTGATGGCAGTGCCAGAGCACAATCGTAATGTCACGATCTGAAGCTTCTCGCTAATGTTTTATAGACTATTATCTTTGCAGTTCTGTATTTTATATTGTGGTCTATTGAACTCAAACGTGTTGTTTTCAGAAAATCTGTAAACATTGGTGGAGAGAAAATATAATGCAATAGCTACACACGATGTCAGTAGGCAGCGCGTTGTCTGTATAGCAAGACATTTATGGGTACTATTTTACAGATTGTCTAAGGAAATTCTTATGAGGTAATTGCACGGATGTGGTTGTACGGAAAAACTATTGACAAACCTGCTTTTCTCGGCGAACGTTGCAAGCAAATATACTCAGTTTGAAGATAATTTGGGACTGGACTTGTTTTGGACAAAATGTTGGGCAGAACATTATTGGTTTTGCATTCATGTCGCACAATTTGGGGCGGGCAATTCTCATAGTTACAACATCGCCTCTTTGGCTTTTTGTCCTTGTTATAATAGATCTCTATCGCCACTCTTTTGTTCAATATCTTTTTAGCTTTTCATCTTTACATGTGCCGCCTTATCCTGCTGCCAAAACGACCAACTTGCGCTCTATCTTTTCGCAGACGTCCTGGAGTTCGACAACTCTTACAGCTGGGTCAACAGCAAGACCTTGGCCTATATCGTCGAAGTCCTGCCACCGCAAGACGAGAACGGACTTGATTCGTCGTCGCTTTAATGGACTGTCTACATTACTGTCACATAGCAAAATCGAGAGTGACCTAGCTCTACGAACGAAAACGCAGAGAGGGCCATCGCCCGAAGCATACTGCGGCCACCAAGCCGCCG
The DNA here is from genome assembly GCF_038994185.2 of Dermacentor albipictus. Taxonomy (NCBI): domain Eukaryota; kingdom Metazoa; phylum Arthropoda; class Arachnida; order Ixodida; family Ixodidae; genus Dermacentor; species Dermacentor albipictus. Next base: position 126,615,567 of record NC_091825.1, read on the forward strand.
TGCCACTCTAGCAATGCAAGGCGGAGCTATGCAGAGAACGGTGACATTCGAACTTCGTTGCCGCGCGACAGACGGGCCTGTTCCATACTGGCGACCTACACAAGATGACATTACCGGTGCTTGCACGGTGCCTGGTACTCGTACAAACCACAGTCTTTGTGGCGCATGGACCTTAATCAAACTTTCACAAGTGGTGGTGCAGAACTGCTACCAGCGAATGAGATTGTTTTTGTGCTTGGTGCTTAGCGGTGCTGAAGACGCACTGCTTCATATAGACACTCAAGTACATATTCTCTAAAGTCTCCTGGGTGTGCCAGTGGGAAGCTATCACGTCCATTCCATATCTTTCAGTATTCAAATTATTCGCTACAACGACGCTCATTTTAGGGGCGCGTTTCTCAATTTCTGCACTTTTTATTACTATGACGGAGTCTCAGTAAAGATATTGCACGAATGCGGGGGTGATTCAGTTAGAGTTTGAAGAATGCACCATAGTAGACCGAACGCTTTGACCAAAGGCTACAATCCTGTAGCCAGTGAGTACCTAAGGGAACGCTGGCAAAATACACCGCTGTACTACTCGAAGAAAATTTGTATGTATTACAAATTGTGGTTTTTGATATCCCGAAACTGCACAATTGGTTATGGGACACGCCGTAGTGGAGCTCTACGAATTATTTTTTTGACCAGCCGGAGTTCTAAACATGCCCAAGAACACAAGTACACTACTTTTTGCATTTCGCCCCCATCAAAGTGCGGCTGCCGTGACAGGGGACTGAACCCGCCACCTCGGGGTCAGCAGCACAATGCCATAGCCACTGGGGCAACCGCGGCCACCGCAGCAGGCAATTTTTATCGGTTAGCCAGTGAATTACGTTAGTTTATTTTTGTGGCGTCAAGTCACGGCGGAGGCAATGTTCTTTCAAAAGTTGCATCTCTTGGGAATGTGTTGCGACGAGCAGGCACGTAGGGCAGCCATGTAGCGCAGTTTTTCTAGGCCTGACCTGTAAAAGAATCCATTATGGTGTCATCGATTATAAATGTGGAACTGTTGGAACGAACACTTACCATGTTAAAAGCTGGCTAAGAACTAGAGAATGCTAAGCTAGTTTGTTTTTCGTACTTGCGAAGAATAGCGCGACACACAATATGCTTGTGTGTCGGGATTCTTTCTTGGTCAGCTGTGTGCCGCGCTATTCTTCGTCACTTAAAAGCTGACACAGCAATAAAGAAGTGGATGGGGTGTTGGGGGAGGGGGAGGGGCTAGAAGAAATAAATGTGAATGAATATAACATGCGGACAAAGAATGCAAGTTAACATAACACCTTCGCTCAGCGAGCAGGATCAAATGCATACGCCGTGCAAAGGTAAGGAAGACAAGTCACCCACGTTTGTGACTTAATTTTCAAGCTTTAATAAACCGCACCGATAGGAGGGCCTTTACTCTGATCGGGTCTAATCAGCGTTAATGAATTCCATCGGAGATTACACAAACTCGCGAAAATAGGGTTACGTATATATATATATATATATATATATATATATATATATATATATACGGTACAATAAGTTACCACCGCAATTGTTACCGTGCTGCCGTCACACACTATGTTCTTAAAAATGATGGCTATAGTTTCGCTATCAGACAGCTACCCGAACGCCCTGGATGGGTAAACCATTCCTTAAGCGACTCCATATTGCACCTGGCTAAATGTGATCAACAGACCTCGGACACAGTCTCAGGCTGGAGTCATTTTATTGACGGGCATTTGTATTCGTCAGAGCAGCAGTTGTTGCTAACCTGACGAAGATCAATTTCCTTGTCGAAATGTCCTAGCTCCAGCCTGAGAATTCGACGACCGTTGATCACTTCAAGTGTCCACCTTCCTGCGAAATCCTGTCCGGTTTGGATTTCTAACGGAATGATGAACAACCTCATGTCCCCGTTATGCTTCAGCAGACCATAAGATTAGTCATCTGAAAGGGCGTTGATCCGCTTGGACAGAGGCAAATGTTCGCGAGTGCTGCTTGGGGGATCCGCGAGCAGTTTAATAACGCCTCTTATTTTTTGTGTACGCGTTACACTGCGTGTGAGACCAAAATAAGACTACTCACTGTCGCGTAAGCCGATCAAGTGACACTGCCGAACGCTTGTAATAGTACGCTCTCTGGGTTACGTCAATAAAAGTATACGTCCTGCAGTATCGTGACGCATTGCAATCGTCGACTCTTGTAGACGCGGCAGCAAACAACTAGTGGTAATTACAAGGTGGGCTGTTATAAGTACACTTGGCCTTGTAAATTCGTGCCATAAGCCTCGCAGAAGGCTTCGTGGATATTTGTTGTAGCTCGAACATCAAATGGAATGTTTGAGCGGGCAGAGCTATTTGCTTTATTTTTCACAAGCTTTAGTCCGATGCGGTATATACATATCTCGCAGAAAATAAAAGTGATAATATTGTCTAATTAAATATAAGAAAGACAGAGTCTTTTCCTCCTTATACGAGGAACGTTCACAATTGAATACGGGTTGTGGGCAGGTTTGCCTAGTGGCACTACCTCTACCGGGTGTACTAAACTGACCAGAATTCCTTCAACGTTTCGGTTCTTGTGTGCTGACCTAAGTATAAACGTGACCGGTCGATAATCAAACGTGCGAGCTCGTGATTGGAAGCGAAACATCACGAAGGCTGAAATACGTCGGCCGACGACGGCGCTCACGCGGCATTTAGTCCAGTGGCCGTGACGCGGCGTTCCGCATCAGCTGCCTTGCATGTTTTTCAATTAAGTTGCTCGCCGCCAACGCTACTAGTTGTTATAGCGAGAGAGCCTACTGTGCCAAGGTCGTCGACTGCGCCGTGGGAATCTGCGGCCTTTGAGATTTTGTGCGCAGTTACTTGCGTCGGCAATCTTGTAGGCAACGTTGTCTCTTTCACTCACCACGTGGTGGCACTAGCTCCCCGTTCAGCGTAGGGACTAAACTCAAGCGCTTCTTGCGTGTAGGCTAGCTCAGTGGCCGCGCTCGAACGCAGGAGCAACGCTGCGTTGTTGCTCTAGAGAGCGATTCCGCAGTACTGCACGAATGGCGCGGCACCTTTTCTTAACGCGAGAGAGTTAAGGGCCACGTGTCGCGGAAATTCCGGCGTCGGCGTCGCGCGTCTACCGTCTTGTGAGAGATGCATATTTCCGAGCCACGCATACCCAACCACGCAAGGCCTGCGTGTTAGCGCAAAGATGTTACTGAACTAATCGAATTTCTCAAAGTAAAATGCGTCAGAAAAATTTTTGAAGTACGAATTTTCACAAGTTGTCAACCAGTTCAAGTTGTCAATAAAAAAAAAAACTGTCATAGGCGTTACCGTAATAAACATAATTCCATGATGAGATTGTTTACTTTTTTTATTGTAACACTGACAACTGTACGCAAAACCTCAGTTTGTATTTGTCAGAGAAGCATATAGGGCTTTTGCACATGTGGATATCACAAGCTTAATCCAGTGTGCAATACACTAAGCAGCTGCTAAACTTGAACTGCAGCACTGAGGGCCACACAACACATCCATAATTAAAGGAAAATAACACAGAGGGAAGCTTCAAAATATGCTCTGTAGGGCTGCAAAGTAAAACGTGTATGAGTACACTAAATGTTAAAAGAAAAAGCAATACATCAATGTCCCATTTGCCTTCAAGCTTATTATCAAGTTCAAGTTTATTATGAGCATATGTACAACTGGAATCTGTTCGCACACCCGCAATCAAGGTGGCTGTATGAGGAGTGCTGGCTGCTTCGGCGTCAGAAAAAGAAAGAAATTGGATGAATATCAACACCAGTGCCATTGCTTCTTGCCTCTCACCTGCACATGCCTCCGCGGCATCTTTGTTGGTGGAGTGGGTTATGTAAGCCATCCTGTCCGTCCATCCGTCCTTAGGCCATTACATTGCCGTAAATGCCAGAAAATCGGGCACGTAAGTGCCGTGTGCGTGAACAAGAACACATGTCCCCGCTGTGGTGGTGATCCGAGTTGACGTGTGCTGGCTCTGACTTGAAGTTCCCTAACTACGATGGGCCGCACGAGGCAACGTCAAAGGATTGTCCAAAATTAGACTGAAAGGTCCGTGCTAAGGAAAATGATACGAGATCGATCTACACACAGAGAAGCGGCTAACAAGGTACACCGGCCGCCGCCAGAGTCGCTCACACAATCGCAGGAGAAATCAGAATCGACAGCAGGACAACCTGTACTCATTGAAATGTCGTCGCGCGCTCCTGCTATTCCTCAAACGCCAGGACCACCTTTAGCAACGTCTACTCTTCTGAACACCAAGGACACTACTATGTGGCCTTCCCTGCCGTCTCGGAGTACAGAAGTGCAGCCGGAACGCCAGCATGAACATGAACCTTCATCGTCGGATGGGCAAATTAAGGCAATGCTTGCACAGTTGGTTCGTTCCTTGCGAATGCTGCTTGTAGGAGTTAAGACTCCCGTTGCGAAGGCTGCGGTGCGGATTCTCGATGCACTAGAACCAGTGCATGCTGCTATATAAAAACTAGCGAACACCATTGCATCATAAACTTCAAGGTTATCACTGCAGGAAAGGATAAGCCGTTCCGTAATATTTCAGTGGAGTGCACGATGTCTACGGGGTCACCTGGGGGATTTCAAAGAGAGGGCTGGAAGCATAGATTTCTAGTTATTGTGATATGCGAGCCGAATATGACATCGCCATTTAGACTCTCTGGATACGAACAATACGCGCCGGAGACAAATGGAAATCCTAGCAATATTTTAGTATGCGTGCGATGTGACCTCACCTATTCGCTTAACCAAGTTCCGGTGCATATTAGCAACGAGTACGTTTTTATAACACTGAAGCTAAAGCACCGGACTATCTCGATAATCAGTGGCAATATTTTTCCCAGGGGAAGATTTGACTCTGGACGCCTGAAACTTGTTCTTGACTCCAGCCAAGGATCTCACATTATTGTAGGTGACTTCAACGTGCCCGTGGGGTAGTAGGGCCACGAATATTTCAGGAAGACAAGTTCTTTACTTCACAAGCTGCAGTGGTCTTGAGAACTGCAGTGGTCTTCACAAGCTGCAGTGGAACAATGGCTCACCAACATTTTTTTGTGGCACAACATACAGCAGCTGCCTTGATTTAGCTATCGCTTCACGAGGCATATCGTCTGCTGGCTGGTGCACAGATGCTGAAACGTATGGTAGTGATCACCTACCCATTTATGTACAATCGAGACGGTTCACAAGACTACCAAGTTCTTATATACGACGCACTGACTGGGATGCTTTTCAAAACAAGCTGGAAGAGCCCTGCAACTGTATAATTTCTCCGAAAGAGACTGAAAAGCGCATTGCAGCAGCAATACACGCAACAACACGAATCATCCAAACATCAAATTCAAGAACATCCGTTGACGTTATATATGAAGACCTGCGGGCAGTCCGACGTCGCGCCGAGAGGAAATACAGGCAAACTAAATTGATATCAGACGTGAGGACGTCACGCCATGTGCAAAAGAAAATTCAAAGATACTTAGACAAGCTTGACAGACAACGTTGGAGGTCGTTTGCACCAGCCGGTACCCAAGGAAACCGTTGTCTCCGATATGGCATGTCGTACAAGCCCTACCATCTTCTTCAAAACTACGTCCCTTCCGAGCTTTGGCCATCATCTAGACGCGCAGTGAGAAGGAAATTGCGGAAGATTTCTCTATGCACCCCTCCAGATCTACAACAGCAGTAGCTTCACTACTCAGATGCGCTCCTTCAACAATGGCCGTTCGTCTCGACTTCCCATTCATGCTGGAAGAGCTACGTGCAGCGATTGCCTCTTCAAGACACTCAAGTGCGCCGGGGCGTGATGGCGTTATCTATTCTACCTTGCGTCATCAGGCCCTCGAGCGACTGAAGTGCTTCTGGCTTTATACAATCTCTCTTGGTCCTGGGAACTGTGCCTGCACACCGGAAGACAAGCAAGATCGTGTCATTTTTGAATCCAGGCAAAACACCCCATGCTATGATTTCCTACATACATGTGGCGCTTGCCAGTTGCATAGGAAAAACAAAGGAATGCATGGTCTTGACGCACCTGGAGTGGTTTTTGGAGCAGCGTAATATATATGCAGACGTAATGACAGGTTTCCGAAAGGGTAGGTCGTCAATCGACGTTATTGACCTAGTAACAACTATTGAACAACAAACACGTCGCCGTCGATTGACGGCTTCTGTCTTTCTTGATATCAAGGGTGCTTTTGACAATGCTCTACATGATGCAATTTTGAATGCCCTTGAAGAACATGGCATCGGTGGCCGTATGTATCAGTGGATAGCCAGCTATCTTCAAGAGAGAACGATATTCATGAGAACTCTAGACGGTGAAACAAGGAAGCATTCCGTGTATCGTGGGGTGCCTCCAGGAGGCGTACTGAGCCCAACTTTATTTAATGTCGTTCTCGTTGGACTCGTCAAAGAACTCACAGGCACAGTCTCAGTCTCTGCGTACGCAGATGATATCTGTATATCGACCACGAGATCAACGCGCTTGCAAGTGCAAACGAAGCTGCAGCGTGCGGTGTCAATAACATCGACACACCTAAACAGTCGAGGATTGCATCTCTAGCCCACAAAAAGTGTAACCATGGCATTTACACGGAGTTCAATAGCCTGCTAACTCTTTATGATTGATGGGAAGATTATACCTTCGGTAACCCACTACAAGTTTCTCGGAGTCATCATCGAACGTGACTTGTCTTGGTCGAAGCACATCTCTGCATTGAGAAAAAAAGCTGGACAGCTTTACTCAGACCATTCGACATATGTCCGGAAAATCATGGAGGCCATACAAATAATCTCTTCTGAAGTTCTACCAGGCATCTTTTGTTGGCTACCTCCGCTACAATGCGCCTGTACTTTCTCGGCTTAGTACAACTGCTGTACGCACACTTGAGAGTGCTCAGGCTCGCGCACTGAGAATTTGCCTAGGACTACCACGATGTGCAGGGACCAACTGTTAACCTACAACGAAATCACCAAGCACTATTACTTAGGGCGCAGGGAATTCCCGTTGCCACATCCTAAATTAAATAGGCCGCAGGCGGTTACATTAAGGCTTCTGCAGACACGGACGTACCCTAACCCTGTCATCATGAATAAAATTAATCCGGACTGCGGGGTTTCAGTCTATTGTAGTAAGTGTGGGGGTTTGCTCGATTTACAACACATGCTGTGGCGCTGCTTGGCGTTGGCCGGTGATGGTTCTCGAGGTGAACAGTGGTGGCAGCGAATGCTGCACAGTGAAGTGCTGGCGGACCAGCTCAGGGCTGTCCAGAGGGCCCGTGTGATAGCAGAGGGGCTCGGCCTCTCTGTACCGACGTGGGAGTGGCCCGCATCAGTCCCAGACTGATCCCTCAGGACCTAAATAAAGTTCTTCATACCATACCATACCATACCACGATGTGTGTCTACTTGGGGCACTATTGCAGAGGCACGCGCGTGCCTAGCTCGAGTTTATCTGCAACATGAGCCATTGCGAGTGCATTTAAGGCTACTGACTAGACACAGGAATCATCATCATCATCAGCCTGATTACGCCCACTGCAGGGCAAAGGCCTCTCCCATATTTCTCCAACAACCCCGGTCATGTACTAATTGCGGCCATGCCGTCTCTGCAAACTTCTTAATCTCATCCGCCCACCTAACTTTCTGCCGTCCCCTGCCACGCTTCCCTTCCCTTGGAATCCAGTCAGTAACCCTTAATGACCATCGGTTACCTTCCCTCCTCATTACATGTCCTGCCCATGCCCATTTCTTTTTCTTGATTTCAACTAAGATGTTATTAACTCGTGTTTGTTCCCTCACCCAATCTGCTCTTTTCTTATCCCTTAACGTTACACCTATCATTCTTCTTTCCATAGCTCGTTGCGTCATCCTCAATTTAAGTAGAACCCTTTTCGTAAGCCTCCAGGTTTCTGCCCCGTACGTGAGGGCTGGTAAGACACAGCTGTTATAAACTTTTCTCTTGAGGGATAATGGCAATCTGCTGTTCATGATCTGAGAATGCCTGCCAAACGCACCCCAGCCCATTCTTATTCTTCTGATTATTTCAGTCTCATGATCCGGATCCGCAGTCACTACCTGCCCTAAGTAGATGTATTCCCTTACCACTTCCAGTGCCTCACTACCTATCGTAAACTGCTGTTCTCTTCCGACAGGCCGCCATTGAGACACAGGAATCATCCACTCACAAACATCACAAGCATACGGCTTGTCGCCACCTACGCAGAAGCCGTGTTGTCGCAGCAAGACTTACTGCCATCGGATTTCAAACCGCACGACATACCAGAAGTTCCACTCTGGACGATGGCAAAGCGAACGGTGAGGCTCTCAATCTCTGGAATAACGAAGAAGTCGAAAATGCCGCTTGCGAGGCTCAAGCATTTCGCGTTATCCTACATTGCTTACATGTATGGATATCCCGAACATGTTTTTGCAGATGGTTCTGTGAAACAGAGATCTTCGGTGGCGGGTTACACTGTACCTGGAAGGGGCATCGCACAACGGTTCAAGATAGCACACAGAACGTCCTCTACAGCCGCTGAGTTGACCGGAGTTCGAGAAGCAATTCGCTTCATACTGCAACAAAGCCTTGAGAAGTGGACAGTGTTCTGTAACTCAAAACGAGCTCTGCAACTCATTAGCAATTATATGAATCACAGAACCGCATATAGTCCTCTGGTTTATGATATGTCTCTGCTTGCTGAGGCGTCTCAATACGGGCATACCATCGTGTTGCAGTTGATTCCTATGTCATTGTGGAATAGCTGGAAAGCTTCTTCTGGGCAATCAAAATTTAAGTTGCTGCAATTTCATGCCGTTAAAGTTTATGGTTATGTAACTGTCTGCGTGCATATCGCGTGATCTAAAGACAACGTATGTCGTTTACGCTGCGCAATTAGCTGCAACAGATTCTGGTTGATCGCCACCGTGCCAGCGAAATGAGCTGTACCGATTCACAATGTGCTGTTTTTCGTTCTGCTCATGCGAGCTACAAAACTTATTTGTATCTTTGGCATACATCATTACTTCCGGTGAATCAGCTACATTAACTATATAATCTACATAAATTAGGAATAATGACGTACCCTATTCGGAGCCTTGAGGTAGGCCTTACTAATTGTCGTAAATGCGCATATTATTAGAAGGGAGTGCACTCGCGACGTTGTTAAGTGAAAGTTCTTGAAATGCGGCCGATATTTTGAAGTATAATTTTTTCATATATTTGATCATTGAATTGCGCTGGTGTATTACTGTCACGTTCAACAGATGGCCGAAGAGGCAATGTGCAACATTTCTCGACATGTATGGCACGAAATAAAAAAAAAGGGGGGGGGGAGGGGGAAGCCTTAATATGCGTTTCAAGTAATCAAGCTTTAACCGCAACATTAACAAAAATACCACTTTGAAATAATACTTAATCAGTTTAAGCTCATTTTGTGTTGCGCTCCAATGTTTCGCTCCTCCAGCCTGGCCAGTGCCGCCCGGCCGTGCCCTATCTTGGAGGCAATCTCTCGCCGATGCAAAAAATTTGCGAGCGGAGATGGCTGGTGGCTACACGTGCACTGCCTTTCCGCGCGCCTAATGCTGGAGTTCGCGTAATCTGAGGTTTCGGAGCCGCGTTGACGGGAGTGGCAGCAGACGCGTTCGCTCCCCTCTATACGTTATTCATCACGCCAGCATTGGGACATCGAGTGTTCGCGGTCGTCCAGTGAGATCTGTTCGTATTTTCCTGTGCGCGCGTGACATCATGCTTGTTAATTTTATTAAATGCGTAAGCATTTCTATGCCTACCCAACCAGGAAACCTGTCCGTCCGTCCGTCCATCACGCGAGACGATCGCTTTTAACTAAGGACCCGCTGCAGCGAACGAATTGACCTTCGTTATGCTTCTCGCTTCAGCGCGAACTAAGCGGCGAGAACGCAACGCACACGAAGCTATCAGCACTCGGTGCACTTTGTCCCCATCGCAAATCGCTTTCAACATAAGGCACGTGCGGGAGCACCATACGCAACCACCGCCGGAATACGGTTCATCCCGGTTGATTATGGTACGAATCGAGAGCAAGCAGCATCATCGACCACGTCTACGTACGAGGTCTACCGAACGTGACAGTGTTCATTTACGTCACGGACTACAGTGCGCATCGGCTAGTGCTTATCTTCCACGAAGCAGCGGCATCATCCAAACGTACGATCATTCAATTTGAAGATAAAGAAGAAACGCAACAAGAAGAACAAAAAAAGAAACAGTGTATACGTAATTTGTGCTGCATATATTGGCTTCATTTACAAGATCTCTCTCGTCATTTCATCTGACGTCCACATCCTCTGGGTGTTATCTATAACATGAGTGAACATTGCTGCTACTCGCCCCTTCTTCGTCGTCTCGTGCTGGTCTCAATTAAAATTTTGGGGTTGCAAACGCGCTTCTCCGTTTCGCCATTCTTTCGCGATGTTTATCGCAATTATACCGCACACAGCAGCATACGACGACGAAACAGCAGGTGATTAGTAGTAAATGCTTACGCATCGTTTAGATAACTCCCACGGGAGATTCTGCATGTAATTTTTTAGTAAGCGAACGTGTACTCTAAATTACATGGCCGATAAAAGAAGGAACATTACTGCATATAGTTGTCTAATACTTTGCTTTCGCTGTCACTGTCCCTGCTTCGGCTTTCGGACGAAACGGCCATTTTTTATGGCAGTTTTATGGCGTGGGAGACCTAAGCCCGGGTCGCGTTAAACCTTGTCGGACGTTCAATAAAGTTGTGTCCAACCATCCATCGCAATTACACAGACGCTTTCACTTTCACTTTATTACCTTACAGCCCCCTCTTCGGGGTATTACATAAAGGGTGGGTCACAAAGAATATGAAAAACAAAGAATATCAAAATGCTAGAAGGCATAACGTGAGGCAGTTTCTTATTTCGCGCCGTCGGCGCCGCCCATTCGCGCCGCTGTCGCCTTGCTGTTCCGCTATTGACGGCGGTGAAGCACGGCGTAGCTTGTAGGACAACACGGCATTTCAGTGATTCCTCACAATGAGCGAAGTGGGAAGTGGAACTTTGAGGCACCTTCAACGAACACTAAAACGTTATCCATGTCTGCCCGATTTGGCTGCACCACAGAAATGGCTAACGTTTTGCTTATTGGATGGTGCCACAAAGCTCCACTTTCCTCTTTGTTCATTTCGTGGAACTCACACCTGCCACTTTCTGAATTTCTGCGCTAGTGGACGCATGTGTGTTTTTTTCTTCTTTTCTCTCGTCCCTTGATCTCACATTATATAATAACCGGTAGTAGCACGTCAAGCCTTCATTTTCTTAGGCTAACCGCTGCACACGTGATTTAAATTTCTCTCAGCAGCGCACGCGTATTTTCACTACTGGTTTCCTTGCAGTACATTAGTGCAATTGGGAAATCGGGTGCACGGTGGGTGGGCTATATGCGGTGTGAATAACTTTAAGTGGCAGGGCGTGGTTCGAGAGATTACTGCCCTAGGCTATAGCGGTTTTGCATAACTCAGCACCAACACTCTGATCAGTTGAGTTCGCAGGACCTAAATACAAAATATTATGCCTTTTTCTTCACTAGTGTAGATACCGGAAACTGAGTGAGGTTTCGAAAGAATGCCAATAACATAAAAGAAAGAAAAAAAGAAGTCTGGAACCCAGAGGCGTGAAGCGTTAAGCTTTTGGTCAGTAAAGGACTAACGGTAACTCTGTAAACCACTCTGTAATCTAGGAAATTATAAATGTTTTGATCATCGCTTCCATCACTGGTCCTGATGTCGGTTTTCAATGACTGCCGAACCACGTTGGAATTACAGGGAACAACAAAGCTAATAAACTGGCGGCTGCAGAGGAGGCGTTAGTGTTACTTGAGTTACATTTGCTTTATCAGGTGCTAGGACTGTTCTTCGCATCTTGCGGCACACGCTTTCTGCACGGGCATATGGTTCGATAAGCAGGCCAATTCGTCTCTCCTGCAGCCCCGATTCCTGCAGTTTTCAACAAACGCAAAAAAGAAAAAAAATTAACTGCACGTTCTACACGCTCCTCTATCATCTCCCCTTGGATATAGCTAACACGCTTCACTTCTTGGGCTGCCTTAAATGATTTTCTAGGAAGGCAGTATTTTCTGCGCCAGCCCAGACGCGTCAGTGGTGCATATACTTACATAATGCCTGCGATACCGAGAACAGCGGGATTGTCTGAGTGACTGTTTGAGCATGCTTGACGGGCGCCCTCTAACAGTTAGCGGAGTGCTTGGACCGTGGTCGCACACTAATTAGCAGAGGCGCACGATCGGTGACCTTCAAGGCTTCCTAATAGACTGCAGTAACCTCGTGGACAGCCTCCGAGCACAATGTTTCGTGTTGTTTGATGGCCACTTGAGTGTTATGCATTTATTTGATTACGTTTTGTGCGCAATTGTTGATGTTCATTCTGTCTGCCAAGAATTGTGTGGTATTCTCCCCATAGGGATGCGGTGAGTGCACAAAATAACGAGGCCGTGCTTTGCAGTGCTGATCCCCGTGATTCCTTTCTAAACAACCATACGAAATAAACAGGCAATGACGTGAGAGACAGCATAGGGAAAATTAATTGCTGCGTTTAGTTGGAATGTAGGAAGAGTAATAAAAAAAAAAGGAATGAGTGTAGACGATGAAACAACTTACTGTAGGTAGGAGTCGTACTCTCATATATTCCGTATCACGTAGTGCGGCCCTTTACCAATTAAATTATGGCGACTGCCATCTTTCCGTCCACTGTATTGAGTACTTAGTTATGTGTAAGATATTAGCCGTGGGGGTATTCGCCAGCGCCACTTAGGCCGTGGCGGTGGATGAGAACATCGTTTAGGGCACCAAATTCTGCGGGACGCATAATATCGAGGTTCACATTAGGTAGGTTACGCAGCACGTGTTCCCGCCCTGAATTTTTCACTTCACGCGGATCATGTTTCGCGATCCCTCGTTTGTGCTTGTTCTGCAATTAAGCTGAAACAGCTGACCTTCTTTTTTTGTATTGTGCCCAGTCGATAAGAAGCTGTCAGGAACGCACCATTTGCCCTCCTTTTATTTTGGTCATTCCGTTCTTAGTCATAATCAGAGAAAGGTATCTACTGCGATGGAAAATTTTATTTCTGAATATCGCGATCGAGAAGCCTAACCTAACGGCTTTTTTATTTTCTTTCTCTCCATGCTAGTTGTATTTTTTTTACACTTCTCTACGTCTGTTCCTGCAGACATGACGGCTTTCAATTTATTTTTAGTTCTCACAAACTTTCAAGGTGTAGTGTACATAGAATACCCCGCAGATTTTTCTTTCTCACGAATCCAAATTCTTCGCCGATATGCACCACACGGGTTACAGCCCAGGATTTTCTAAACGTATTAACATCATCATAAATCATCATCGTTATCATCATCAGCATGTTCCACACTTTGCGCGTGTACCGTAGAACATATGCAGAATATTAAGAAGAAGAAGAAGAATGTCGAGTGTGCGTGGTGCCTCGGGCCACAACTAAGGTAAACAAAATCGTTTGACCCGTCGTCAATATGATGGTTAGATAAACAACAAGTTCCTAAGGATCTGCTATGGCTGCCGTTGGTTTCGCAGTGGGCGACGGCAGCGGCATTTCGAAGGAGGCGGAATGTGAAAACCCCCGTGTATACTTAGATTTAAGTGCACGTTAAAGGACCCTACGTGTTCAACATTATTCTGGAGTCCCCCAGCACGGCTTGCCTCATAATCAGATCGTGGATCTTGGAGCGCCAAACCCCCGTAATATCATTATCATCCCCCATTATGACCCTTTTTCTTCCCCTCTTCCCCTTCCCTTACGTAGAGTAGCAGGCCAGATTCTCCATTATCCGGCCGACCTCTCTACATTTTCCAATCATTAAAATACTTCTTCTTCTTCTTCATTTCGCAGTGGTTTGCAATTTTCATTGAGGGTACAGCTGCGACTGGTGTGAGTCGTTGTTAGATGTATATACATTTGTGTGTCCGCCCACAAGCGTTGTCCAGATCGCGCCAAAGCGAGATCTCGTGCGTACGCGTTCGAGCTCAAACATAAAGACAAAGCATGCCCAGTCGTGCACTTGCAAAGCTATAGCGCTCTTGCCATAAGCGACGATAGGTGGTGTCGCGAATGCGTATAGAGCGGCTCACGGTGTTCCCCGCAAAGCTCTTACTAGAGGGAACTCTGGCGCTAGCCTATGGAAAGTGCAAATATGGCCAGCATGGGAACGATGAATATCATTCCCATGGGCCAGCCAGCATGGGCTCATGAATATGCCTAAACTTCCTCCCTGTGCAACCAAGTTACGGCTTTGAGGCTTCCTAAATTAGGTAATATCCAACGAAGTATTTAGTTATAAATGCAACAGTTCGCAATTATGATGCATACGCGCAGAGACTCATTGGCTTGCTGCGCTTAGAAAACTAAGACTACTTGAAATAAAAATAAAGTAAAGATAAACCGTAATAAGCAACGACGCAACGTTTGAGACCGAAAGCACGTAGATTAGACAAATTAGTGTACTACCCTTCAATTCACATTGCACCTGAATGCTTGCAGCGCCAGATTTACCTCCGGTAATTTACCATTTGCGTACCGCATCGTGTGTGGCTCTAGGGGGCCGAGGGGGCCAAGAGGGGCCGAAGTGCTCTGACCGGAGCATGGGTGGTACACCACGGGTGGTGCACTACGAACGACGCGCAGAGGCGGCTCGTCATTGTGTGCATGAAAACTCATCGGTGAAAAATTGCGGACCGCACGGTCAAGCCAGCCACTGAGCGTGTTGCTGGGCGTGTGTGGTTGATCGTCGTCATCTAAGTTGTCAGGGCTGCAGTCGCGGCTTATACGGAAAGCCGGCCGAGGTAGTGGACAGGCAGAGTGAGGAATGACAGGACATCGCTGCTGCAGCTGTGTCGCGCTTGCAAACGTGTAGTCACCGCGATGTAAGGTGAGGGTGAACGCCCTCGGGTTTGAGGCAGTTGGCGGTGTAGTATATATATATTATTTAGGCAGCGTGTGGACTTAGGGTTTCACGCTTCTTGCCGATTGGTGTCTCTACACCATTCCGCAAGCAATCCGTATGGAAGTTATGGGCTGCAAGTGGGCCGGAGAAAAATTTGCTCATGCCTTTCGAGCGCGCGCTTTGAACTTAGCTTATCCAAACTCACAAGCGTGCAAGAAAACGTATCCCATAACTACTCGATACGTACCATTATACTGCCTATACAAATGCCTACGAAGGACGTGTTTCGCTGCAGATTCAAACGAAATGCACTCCAGATGGCGCAACTATAGTCTCTCGTACCATACCGATAGCCCACTTCCACTACCTTTAACGCTTCAATCACGACAGCCAGGCACGCTATGGCTATTCCGGATCGTACTTACGCAGAAAAATTCAGAGTGAGGAGGCAACGGTAAGGCGAAACCCTATTACCGTGCGAAACTAATGTTTAATACCAAAAAGTCACAATAATAGTAATAACCAATTAACAATGACTTTGCTTTTATTTTTTGCCACTCAGATACTTTTTGGCTATAAACTAACTTGTATGTGAATGAATTTGCGAACAAAGTTAATACCGTGCGAAACTAATGTTTAATAATAAAAAGTCATAATAATAGTAATAACCAATCAACAATGACTTTGCTTTTATTTTTTGCCGCTCAGATACTTTTTGGCGATAAACTAACTTGTATGTGAATGAATTTGTGAACAAAGTTCAGTATTTTTGGAACCCACCAAGAGAGGGGCAAAACGATATGCGGCTTGACAGGTTAAAAATCTCAGCGTAGTGAACATCTCGCACTTCGTAGTGACCTGGCAGGTCGCTACGAGGAACTTGCACTTCACATTCTACAACCAAACCTTACTTCTTGAAGGAACAAATATTACGGGAAGTCCGATCTCAACCACAAGTTCCGCGCGTTGCAGCGAACAGGCATAAATGTTTTAAATGGAGCTCTCGAATATACTCATAATACTAACGACAAGAAGACAAAGGGCACGCTTAATTCGTTGACTTTTAATATCGTCAGGAAAAAAACTAATTAAATTAAATGCCCCTAATTATTTTCACCAGCTTTTTATTTTCTTATCACTCCTATAACTAGCTTTATTATCATTCTTAGTTGAACCTAATGTACGTCCTTCATTTATTCAGTTATTTGATACTGGCTTACTCTCTTCTCTCTATTTATCACAGCTTTCGACAAGGCGTGCATTCCTAATCATGGATAGATTTTCTCATTCGCTCTTTCCTCTCTGAACTGTACACCTTTTGATACAACTAAGTTTCCTAGCAAATCACTTCTGCAGAAATCAGGATAGAGTAATTTTCATCAAAGGAAAAGAAGAGCGGGTTTCCTTTGCAGCCTCGTGCTACCCACAGCTGGATGCTCACTTCCCTTTCATAACTCAGTTTCTTCAGGACTTTTCTTTTTCGCGCTATTTAGCCAAGTGTATAAAACCTACGCCTTGCCCCAATTTTTCTTTTTCAATGAACATGAAGCCCACCTGTGTTGTCGGAACCTGGTTGCGCGTGAATATTCCTTCATGTCTTTTTCGTACATACCAACATTTTTGACATTTCTGCGGATTCCTGAAGGACATGCAAAACTTGCCTGCCAACCATCCGCCTTTTCTCACCTGCTGTCGCCATTATGCCGCTTCCCCATTTCGTCTTGGGACATTTTGACTTCCCTCGCTCTGCCTGCCCGCTTATTCTCCTCTCACACTGGGCATGGAGGAGAGAGACACTCACAAACGCAGCCAGACAAATCAGCTGTTGCCTCTTGACGAGCACTAGTCCCCTTGTCGAAATGTCTCCTACCAGAGGAATCCTTTGTTAGAGAAGTGCTTCTCTGTGGTAATTTAATTAAACACTAATTCTAAGTTCCCAACAAGACGCTTTTGAATTCCCCTTTTTAAGGCCTAAATGTGGTTCTGATTACAGCGAAGATGTCTGTGGCTGGGTTTCCGTAGATTTTTTTTTGTGTCCATCAACAAAGCTGTGTGCGCAAAAGCTCAGCTCCCAAATTTTGATGCAGAATTGCGTCTGTTTATGCAAAAGATTATACGTCTCATCATTTCGATATGCATTTTCAGTAGATTAGTGGTCAACAGGCACCATTTTCAATTTTCTTGCTTGCCTATGGGGGTACGTATGCTACGTATGTAGTACGAACCATTGCTTAGGGAGTGTGGACCATTCATTGTCTTACGGTGGGTGAGAAAACAGTTACATACATACATACATACATACATACATACATACATACATACATACATACATACATACATACATACATACATACATACATACATACATACATACATACATACATACATACATACATACATACATACATATACATACATACATACATACATACATACATACATACATACATACATACATACATACATACATACATACATACATACATACATACATACATACATACATACAGTGCAATACCGAGCCGACCCGCGGCGGAGGTGAAGCAGGCTTCAAGCGCGCCACCCCTTCTAGTACTAACTACTAATAAATAATAATAAATGAAATAAATGACTCCAGATGAATTGTTTCAAGTTGTTAGGTATACTGGAATCTTTTCTGAACAACACGTAGACTCATTAGCAGGAGGCATTACTATACACGCAAAAGAGAACATGTATATAGAACCATACACCCTTGACTCGCAAGAGGGTAATGCCAGCGGCTGAGGGGATGTCTGTGCCGTACAAACGAAAAATGAAGTTGTTGTATCCACTGTGTATATGTCTCGAGGCACACACAAGTGTGATGTTGAGAAGTTCATGACCATGCACGTTGCACAGATTAGCCGTGATCACACTACACCTGTGATCATCGTTGGAGACTTCAATATGGACATTTCAAAACCAGACAAGAAATGGTTCACCGAGTTTGTGCTATAACAGTTCGGTTTGCAATGCGACACCAATCCAAGTTACGCAATGGTCACGTATAGATTTAACTTTGGCAAGGATTGTGTCTAAGGTTGTAAAAGAACCAATCTATGTATATCACAGTACATACAAAGCTACTGTCACTACCATTACCAAAGGATGAAAATAAATATATGTACCCCTGTCTAACCATGTGTGATGCGCTATAACTTCGCTGGTGATACACCTTCACCGAGTGGAATGACTGCTCAATATTTTTATTTTAATAATTTTCTGTAATTTTGTTTTCATTTTACAGACGCTTCGTAACGTTCAGCTGCCTGAGCGCCTCAAACACAAATTGTGGCTCGCTCTGGCTGTATCACACCGCGAGATTTTCAGCTTTGGAAGAACAATTTGGTGGCTCGCGGTACAACGATCCCTGTGCAGGATGATCAGCGTTTCGTGGGAAACTGCGAAAAAGCCGAGCAGCTCATTGGTGTGTTCATTCTCGTTTCCATTGGTCACAAGGCGGAAATTATTCAAGTTATATGTAATGTGTGCCATGCTTTCCCTCATTCCTGGCGCAATATATTCCTGCGGCCTCATGACCATTCATAAACCAGCCGTGACACGTAGCAAGCAGTCGATATCGACTCCCTCGAATGTCCAGCATCTGACCGACCGCCGCTTACAATAGTCAACGGCAGTGGTTCATCCAACAGAGCGAACGCAGCGTCGGGCGTGCTGAGACTAGCGTACAACGCGACCGGTGAGAGGGACTCCTTGAAATCCGTCGAATGCTTCGCATCGGGTACAGTTCCGGGACTTGGCAAGAAGATGTGCGTCTGCAGGGACGGCTGGCACGGCGGCGACTGCGCCGTCCCCAGCGCAGTCTGGTCGACGCCGGTGTTCCGCCAGTGGTACTCCGAGGGCCTCATAACACGCCGATCACGGCCGCGCGCGATCTTCAACGGTATCCCTTTGAACCACGAACTCGACATGCTCGAGATACACGTGAACGAGCTGAGCGACGTGGTAGACCGTTACGTGGTCGTCGAGTCCAACAACACCTTCTTCGGCGACGCTAAGCCGCTTTACCTGCAGTCGAACCTGAATGCCGGCTTTCTGGGTGAGCACGCGCATAAGATCGTGCCGCTGACAGTGGGCGAGCTCAGGTGCAACGGCTGCGATCCGTTTTGGCCGGAGAACCGCAGCCGCAACGCCACCTGGCTCGAGGGCCGGCCGTGGCTGGGAAACGTCCCGGACGACGACCTCATCCTGTTGACCGACGTCGACGAGATACCGAACCGCGACGTCGTGCTCTTCCTGAAGCACCACGACGGCTACGGGGAGCCGATCGGCCTGACCCTGCGCTGGTTCCTCTACGGCTTCTTCTGGGAGCGCAGGAGCGCGCTGCACGTGTACGCCGCGTGCACCGTCGCCTTCCTGCGCGCCGTCTGCGCGAACGACCTCGTGACACTGCGTCAGGGCAGGAGTCCCTTCCCCGAGACGTTGCCTGCTGGCACGGGTACGGTGGCCCACCAGTGGGTCATCGAAGGAGCACGGCCACGATTCGCCGGCTGGCAGTGTTCGTGGTGTTTCAACGCCCAAGGCATACAGGTGACGCAGCCGTGTACTCTGGCACGCACCGCAGGATGAGGTCACGTCATTGTTTTATGCGAAGCATATTACGAGAGCTCAACCCAGCTCCTCAGGCGCGGCGGTGTCGCCTTCTATACCACGTGACACCGTGACGTCACGACAGAGGAGAAACGGGGCTCCAACTCGCGCCGTCGCTCGCGGCGTCGCGGCGATATATAAGCAGCTGCGCTTGCCTCTGCTAGACACTCACGAGGTGAGATGCCTCCTGGAGACAGAGCTGCTCGTTGGAATGAGAAGCGAAGGTTGCGGCGTGCTACAGAGACTGATTTTCTAGGTGGCTTTGGCTCAACTCTTGCAAGATGGGCTGGGTGGGAATCGAACCAGGGTCTCCGGAGTGTGAGTCGGAGACGCTACCACTGAGCCACGAGTACGATGCTTCAAAGCGGTACAAAAGCGCCTCTAGTGAATGCGGTGTAGTCGTGCGTGGCTTGCTCAGGCGCACATTTCGTTGCCGCGCCGAACGCTGCGTTGCTCGACGCTCATCGCGTCCAATGCGGGGCGCGTAGTCGCTGCGCCGTAGCCCATTGTCTTACACCCCTTGGCGGGTCGATGGGAACGCTATCGCGTTCCACTCTTGAAGGCGAAGCAGAGTAACGCATGAGTTGTTTCTTCGTCTAGCCGAACCAAATATAGCCAAGCAACAGCAATTCACCAGGCTAAACAGTGGTTCAACAACTAAAATAAAGGCTAGTATGCTTCGCATCCTGGGCTTAACCTTAGCTAAGCCACAGCCATTTTTTTTCTCTCTTTGAACAGCGTTCGCGCTAATCAGTTATTCTGCTGCCATTTCATTGTGGCTTAGATAGAGTTAACAGTGACACCAAATCCTTTTAGACAAGTTGTGTTCTTTCAAGACCTCATTTCGTTAATTCGATGGAAGAAGGCTGATTACTGGCTGTGAAAAGGGAGGCTAAATGTCGCCCTCCGTATGTTGCCCGATGTGCTGCGCCGGTTAGCATTGCGTCAGATGTTTCAATGTATTTACGCCTGTGCTTGTTCGGAGAAAGTTCTCAAAGCTTGTTAAACTGAGTCGTAGCTTAGGACACAACGTAACTATGTCATTCGACAAAACGATTATTAGTCACGAGCAGATGCTCTTCCAAATCCATACCATCACGGGTAGATTCTGCGTGAACTCCAAAGTGGCGTAGTTATCTGTCTATCGTTTTTTCCGCCTTTATACGGGCGTACGTACGCTCAGTCTCTAAAGTTAGATTGGACACGCAGACACGCACGCACGCACTCAAAACCAGACTACAACGATGTCTTCTGGTACGTGTACTCATTAGCAGGTGGAAATTAAGAACCCTAATGCTTGCAATGCTGTTTCGAGCAGCTTTCACAACCGCTCTCGAGGACCGCAAAGGGGGTGCGCTGCGTCGCTCTCTCTTTGCGTCGCATTTCAATATATTGTACCGTGTTATTTTTTGCGCAATAGCACCGTGACATGCACGTCAGTGCAGCACGGTCAGTTTTTTTTATTGCTTTTTTTTCATTGGCATGGCATTTGAGCAAATGCGGTGGCTTGCTTCTGACAGACGCATCTCGTAGATTGGATTTCGTGCATTTAAGGGGTCACTAAATAAAATGTTTGAGTCGAGATAGAACGACAGATTAATCGTCTAGCAGTCCATCATCGTCTGCTGTGTGCTAACATGTCGCTTTGCAGCAGTAGGAGATTGCCGCCGAACGCCCATCTGCTGCTCCTTAATGTGAAGCGGCCACGCCGGAACGGTCGTAATCTCTATGTGCCCTCCCTCCAAGGCGCTGATTGTAAATCAGCCAGTGCTGACGTCACAGGAGAGGTACCAAAATAGAAGGCGCCACTCCGATTTTTTATCTGCGTCCTGTTCTCGCTTACATAATCTTTGTTCTCGTTGCGAATGATTACACAAGCATCAACTTTCAATCGAAGTCGACTTACATTTTCCTTTATAGTGCCCTTTTAGGTTCCGGGAGTTGGCGTTGGCGTCGCCGCATTCAGAATTCTACTATGAAGACTGGAAAGAAATAATTTGGTAATGCTGCAAGAGTCAGATTTTTATTGCCGCCGCTGTTGAGAGTAAAGTACGTTGAAAAGAGTAAGTAATTTCACAACGTACACTATATATAGTGACATACCCTACGAATAAGAGGCAGAAGTTAGTTTGCAAGGACTACAAACTTCGAGAAAATTTAGCAGCGACAGACAGGTGCATCTCTTCCGGGTTCTTGCAGACACACTTATATCACGTAGACACTAGACTAGTTAACA
This sequence comes from Dermacentor albipictus, assembly GCF_038994185.2. Classification (NCBI taxonomy): domain Eukaryota; kingdom Metazoa; phylum Arthropoda; class Arachnida; order Ixodida; family Ixodidae; genus Dermacentor; species Dermacentor albipictus. The sequence goes on from NC_091825.1 coordinate 126,637,508, forward strand.
TTATTACAATAAAGGGGTTTTGAGCAAGTCACGTAATGCATGTAACGAGCAACCGGTGACATCGTAATATGACCGGACAGACATAGAAGGATGGGCTCCTGAGTCTCTAAAGGCAGAGAACAAGATGGAGAGCTGTAATGTAGGGAGGCATTCCATTGACGGCGGACTTCTTGACGCGAATGTTTGGTGATGATAATTTTGTAGCAGACACGTCTGCAGTTACTGCTGACTTTTCTTAGTAATGAGATGTGCTCCGGCGTTGAACGCCCAAATAAAAAAACCGGAAGGCATGAGTTTGGTTTGCTTGATGCAGGGCAGGGTTAATGAATACCTCAGGCTGATGCAGTTGTTCCACCGTTCACTTGATCACGCTGATTTTGATGATAGCCCATTCCACTTTCTTATGCTAACAGTGACTTTTAGCTTCTGACTGCCGCCCCATCGTCCTGTCGTTTCTCCATCTTTCGTTTTTTTTTATTTTGTTACGCTCTAAAAGAAAAGTGCCCAAGGTGAATCTCAACCAACCAGACCGCCTGTCCACCTTGCTGTATTATTAGTAATTCATATTACTACGCTGGCGAAGTGAGGTGACAAAATTCGAGTGGGTATTTTTAAACCAGTTGACATTTTCAGAGGTGACATTCCCTGAGACACATTTGCCCGGCGGAACATGTGAATTAGACTCCGCATGACAACTATGAGTGAATATTGTTTTGTTCATATTGATCTTGTTGAGTGACGTTGCAGTACAAGCTCACTTCGGCGCAGCGGGACCATGGTGTGTGGTGGGGCGACTTGGCCGAGAACACGGGCTTGGCATACATCGAGTCCCTGAGAAAGAGCGCACGGTTCTTCGACGAGCGGCAGTGGACCGTCAGCGCGGACGGCTATGATGCAGCTCCGGCCCACGTGATCAAAAACAAGAAGCGACTTTTGTACCTGCTGGAACCGTAAAACGTTTCGCGCGACGACCGTGAAGGATGTAATTTGGAGCGAGCGAAAGCACTCTTAGAGGCAACTTGCGAACATACGTGCTGCATATTTAGTCATCATGTATACGCTTTGTTCGTTATGTTATCTCTTTGCTTCTGTAATCGCTGTTCTTTTGTTTGGCTAAAATGTTCGACCCACTTGAAATCGTATGTCGCAATATCTCAAAATCGCCGCGTTCCTTGTTCGAGCGGATGCTTCACCTTTCTCGGGGCACGTTTTCTTAACACACGACTTAGTCGTTCAGACCACTCAACGCATGCTGTTCACGCTGTGCAGGGGTAACTGTCCAATTTCAGTAAATGCCGGTGGTGTGGCTTCTGTATTGCTAACGACGGCTTTTGTTTTGTATATGTTTCAACTTCCATTCAGGCAACGCGTAGGGCGGGCGCGCCAAATGTTAGAATTTTTTTGTTGCCGTTTAAAGTACGATTGTATTCTGCAGCTTGTTATTGCACATACAGCTTCGCACGAAAGCTCTGCCCAATGAACTCCTCAATGATGAATTTCACATAAAATATTGTCCTGATGACATGTTGGACCATTGTTTTCTTCTTTCGTAGCGTTCTTATCCTGTGACTGCATTGGTTCAATGGGCTTTGCCTCCACTTGACTCTAGCGCAAACATTGCTTGTTTTTCTCAGGCTTTGTTCCCGCAAGGTGCTCACATAGCAGCATCGCTGAAGGCGGCACATTCTCCCCGCATTTCTTTCATTTTTCAGGCTTGTGAGCATTCCTAAATCATTTGATACAACATCGCCGTTTTGTGTTAAGTCTGTTTACTCTTGCTTTATTTTTTTTCGGAGAAGCGGCGATCGTGATTCATAGTTCTCGTTGCATAATTACAGCTGTGTCCTTCACTGAAAGCATTGTGGCGTACTATGCGTTCGGCGCGCCCGCTACTCATGATTAAAGCCCCTGCATCTACGCGCCACCGCCGCTCTCTTAAGTAGCGCCAACCTTTGTGTGCGCCGCCTTTTCCCCTCACACCAAATCCGGTTCCGGCCTTTCCGCTTCCGGTATTTCCGGTTCCGGCGTTTCCGCTTCCTGGAGTTGCGCTAGGGTGGCCACCCTAGTTGCGCTGCGAGAATTTCCGCTCCCATTGCAGACGATGGTGAGGCGCCCGTGCTAAGCAACCGGTGCAAATCTGAGTTGCTCGCACTAGCCATTCCACCAAGCGTCATTAGGGTGCATCTACGCGCTTGTTTGTTCGTCCTCTTTCGCTGACAAAGTACGGAGAGCCATGGACTGTGGCTGCATCATCGGCTGCTGCATGTGTCCGGCACGTTGGAAATCACCCGCCCCGGCGCCTCTCGCCGATAACGACCTGTATGAACTTTCTTTTTACTGCAAGGTGGAGGACAGTTGGCCTTTACAAACAGAATATATACAAAATGTAGGCATATGAAGTGTTGACAGAGTGGTACATGCAACGCACAGTATTTGTTCATACAATAGCAGTAGGTATAAGCCAATTTCACATTTACTTCACAAAGCTTGAATAACTCTGAAAGCATTCAGCAAATCAACGCTGCTCCACTTCACCAAACAAGTAGGTGTCTTTTCGACCAATAACTAAACTGACGTACATCAAAATTTGGACGCTTTAAATAAAGTTCTGTAAGTAAGGCTAAACAAAGCCCCTCCATCCTCGCTTCTGCCGGCATAAAACTTCGGTGGCGCGTAGATGGAAGTGCTTTAGCGCTTAGGCCAGGGACGGATACAAGCGCGACAACAGAAGTATGACACACCTACCGCCCGAAATACTGCCGCGTTCGCCTCCTGAACACTCGCAATAAAAAAAAATAGCCATCGTAATTTCACGTTGCAACACACAATTCGCCGTACACCTTTGCTCACGCCACAACACACGAACATAATTCGCCGTACACGCGAGCAGATGCTCGCGTCACAACACTAACACAATTCGCAGTGCGCATCTGCTCGCGTCATCCACACAATTCGCCGTCCACATTTGCACGCGTTACAGCACGCGCACACGCACCAATTCACTGCACACCTCCGCTCATATCGCACAAGAAAAGCACACTTGTTTTCACCATGTCACTGAATGCCCTCCACGCAAATTTGAACCTGTTATATTTCATAGCTTCACGTCATTGCAGTCCTTCACGTAGTGCACGCACTTGGGACGTTCGCTACGTTCGATCGTACGAGACAAGTTCAACCTCAGAATCAACAGCATAAACTCCATGCGTTTGCCGTACAAATTGGCGTCGCGAACTCCTTCACTAAAGTCCCTCCATACGTGCTGGCTGGAGGGGATGTATGCTTCAAAACAAGAAGAATTCAAAGAGGACAAGCTGTTGTATTCCGCTGAAGTAGTAGTTTGCGGCCGCTGTTTTCCAAATGCACGAAAAACGGGAGCGGTCTCCAAGCGCCCAGGCACTACATGCCACTGTACGTTGTCTCTCGTGGCATAACCCGTCGCAGGTTGACGCGAAGCAGCGAACACGACCAGATCGCCGATTACAATAGGCGGTGGTTCTTGGATGGAATCGCATTCACAGTTTCAACCGCAGCTGGTGCAATTAAAGCCTCTCTATCGACGCGAAAGCAAACAACGCTAAAAACATAGCGTCACTTCCACTCGGAACAGGAAGTTGAAGCTACGTAAGTTCCGCTTCACGCCGGAAGCTAAGGGGGTGAGAGGAGAGGAGTGTGGAGGAGGAGGGTAGGTTGGCGGTACTTAGCTTGGCCGGCGGTGGCGCGTAGATGCAGGGGCTTTACTCATGATGGCTGTGTACAGAAGCAGAGCCGTAACTACTTTCGCGAGGACTAGCAACTAGTGACTAGGGACTAGTCACCAGTGGAAGTCACTACTGCTAGCAACTAGTGACTTCTAGCAACTAGTGGCTTCCGTTCAACAAATGATGCTGCGTCCGCAATCGCTACCTCTTATCTTACCTCTACCGGAAATCGTAAAAGCTGAGCGGTAGGTTGCTTGAAAGAGCATATGCTTGGGCATGCTGGTAACCCGTAGTAACAACTCCTTTTAGCGCCCCAAGATGAATACAGGATTGAAAGGAACGACGCGGACACAGCGCTAATTACCAACGCTTGTTTTATTGTTCGAAGGAGTACGTGTATACATAGAAAACAGATAGCGGCACACGCAGGTGCATTAGTTCAAGTTTCGTGCTTTAAAAACAGCAAAGATGCATGTGTGTCGGTAGTCAGGATGAAACGAGGATAGTGATATATTTTCTGCAAGATTAAGAGACCAGTCTATGCCTTGTTATTCCCGTGGAACCACTCTCTGCGTCTTGTTTAGAAAATGCGATGGTTTTTTCGAGAGTTCGATTGAAGATGCACTAACACACGTGTCCCGCAAACTAGGAATCTTCGCCGCTTCAATTATTTCACGAGTAGTTGGCATCAGACTTCTTGCTATCACACTGCACTGCGTGAATATGGAACGTCCCATCTCGCCAATGCATTTTTTTTTACCACAGGACAACGGTAACTCGTACACAATATTACTCTCACTTTTAACAAAGCTCTCCTTGTGCTTTTTCTGGCAATCGGGCTTCTTCGAACCGCAGCAACTGGTCAAGCACAGACTGGAAAGCTGATTTGGCGCTGAAAAGCCGACGCTTACGTTTGCGTTATTTCCGATCCTCTTCTACCTGTGTGAGATGTCGCTAATGTACAGTATTACTGCGCACTACTGCTTCACTCTCTGCTTCACTCTCTGCTTCACTCGTCTGCTTGTGACAAGAAACCACCAGTGTTGCAAACATGTCTTACCACAAGCAGATCGCCTCAGAAAAGATGGATACTCCATCCCCCTGCGCAGAGTAGCTAGTAGGACCTCCTTCATTATTTTTATTTTTCTCCTTAAGAAATAAAATATATCTTGCCCAGTTGACGTGTATTCCTAAGCCGTTTACCTCAGCTAATCAATGTAATTGAAAAGTATGCTGTAATCAACACATCACTATTAGCATATGGCGCCAAAACTTGTAGGATAACAAGAACCTGAAAGTGAAGCTATGAAGTGCGTTCAACGAGCTTACGAGAAAACAACAGGCATAACTTCCAGAGTTACGAAGACGGCAGCGTGGATTAGAGAGAAAACGCGGATATAATTGATATTTTAGTTTAAGAAGACGAAATGAATAGGTAAAGATCACTTCTTCTTTTAATGTAGGTTTGCCAGAAGACAATGTTTGAGTATCTGTAGTGTGTGTGCCGAAAGACTATGCATGCAAGAAGCGTTTTTTGACATCTGTACACGTCTATAACCATTATAGTGATAGGCGTTGCAGTGGAGCTAAGGCAGACTTGCAGGAGACGCCAGAGTTCCGGAAGTGATGCTGGACAAGCTCATTTTAGATGGTCGGCATTTACTTTGTCTTTAGAAAAATGCAGTTTTCACCGGCTGCATCCAGCGGAAAGTACGGCCAGTTCCAACTACAGGTGACAGCTGGCGTTTGTGCTCACAACGTTTTCCAAATCTCGGCTGAGCTGTGAAGGCTTCAGTGTCATTGTGCCCCAGGAAAAGAACAAAAATAATTGAGATGGAAAGACAGACACGTACATTGATCACAAGTGCCGGATACCGCTGCTTGTGTTCATTTTTTTTTTTACTAGAAACATCTGCCGCAAGGCATACGTAGTAAAACGCGAAAAAGAGGGCACGAAATAAACGTATGCAGCCTTCTGTGATGCAGGCGCTTCAGCAGCGAGTCCGCTCAATTGCTATCCGCTATCCAGCGGGTATAGGCAATCTCGAACATTACAGTCTCTAGTGCGAAGGCTTCTTCGACGTCAAAATATTTGAGAACCACCGCTCAAGCGACTGCTAAGTGGCACCGCCGGAACCGTTGTCAGACGGGAAGAGGACTTGGCCCCTTTGAAGGCGCCTCGTCCGTGAGCTTACGCGTACTCATCAACCCAGCATCATTCGATACATTGACCCCGGTTCCCCCCCTCAACCCGGGTTGACTGAAGACGACACGACGCCGTCGCGAATGACGAGCGTGAATGACGAGCCCCCCGCAAGTTTCCTGCCGTGTTTCAGCGCCTCGTTTGACGGTTGCCGGCAGCGGCTAAAGCCCCTTGATAATTTGAAAGTAGCGCCATTCTGTGAACTTTGCCGCCGCGCCGCCAACCCTCGCACATCCTCCTCCCCGCCTCTCCACTCGGCGCTTTTCTGACCGATGATTGGCCGCTGCGGCCGGCCCCAGCCGTCGCCTTGGAAACGCGCGCGAAAGCGTCGCTTTGCTTGTGTTGTTGTTTTTCTTCAGCGCCATGGGCAGGCCGTGTTCCTCTGTCGCGGGTCGAGCTTTATTCATCTAATTCGAACTCTGCATTTCGCACCGCGTTATGCCGGGTTGCTGCGCATTTCAGTGCACAAGCCGGCGTGAAAATAGCTTCATGCTTTTCACAATTCCTCGAGGGAAGAACGACATCAGTTGCAGAAAAAAGTGGATTCACAACATCGGACGTAAGGAGTTCACTCCGACGAATCACACCGTCCTCTGCGAGGTACTGTGCATTGGTTGGTACATAAACTAGTCTGTATACTTGAAACTTCTTGCGAGCTCGTCAAGAGGCTGACAATGTTGCTTAATTCGCTCATCATTGTGTGTCGTTTCGAATGTTATCCTTTCCACTTTATGGCATTGCTGTGTGTTGCGCCTATTATAGCCGCCTTAATTTCCGAGTCTCGGTGTGGGTTTCCCGCTAAAATGTTTCCATGGCGTACGTATTTTTTTCCCAGTATATACACGTGCTTCTAACGGTGGCGCAGAATAGGAAGCATGTCGATCTCCCGTGTGCCCAAGAGCTTTGGTGGGGTCGAAAAAAACAATGCCGTTGGGCACTATATACGGCAGCGTTAGAAGTTTCTTAGAGCGCGTACACGTGACCTCAAAAATTAATTTAGGCTTATCAGTTTGGTTTATTTGATCACTAAAAACCCCGAAACCCTTCTTTATCACGCGTCTGTTCGAGTGGGCCTTAATAAATTACGCAGCCGAGTATTAGCTACGCTTTAAAAATTGATTCAAGCGAAAGCCTCCCTGAGGTGCATTGGAATTAACTTTATAGCGTTTTGTGAATTTTTCTGTGCGAGTATATTTTGCTAGCACAGGTTTTCTTAACAATATTGCATAACATTGCAGCTACATTTCGATACTGATCAGTTTGAGCCGCTCATACTGCAGAAGGCTGACTTTTAAGGCTGACTTTCATTCGCCATAGGTGCAATCTTTACAACTTATATTTAGTTATGCTATCAAAATAACGTCAGATTCTTAAACTCTGTGTTTCTAAAATAGTACGAATTGTTTCCTTGAAACCGACCCAGCCACAGAATGGCTAAATCCTTTCTTATCGTCCTTTACAGCGCTCAATATTGCATCACCACGGGCGTCTGAGGCACTAATTGAATGCATTCGATGGGCCACACTGAATAAGTCACAAAGACAGCATCATCTTCCCATCTCTTAATCTAGTCGTCAGTTGCCGTCAGCAATCATTCATAAATTTCAAACCAACCCTTGGCTACGCTCACTTCTACAGTAGTCAATAAAAATATATCTCTCTTGAGAGCACGAAAAACTAGAAAAAAATTGTTCTCTTTCAAGCAGGAATGAAATTTCTATAGCCCGGGTATTAAATGCGCGGCATATGCATTACACCGAGGCCCCAAGCCTTTTAGGACTGAACCCCTCCCCCCATGCCTCCCCCCCCCCCCTAAAAAAATCCATAATCACGTTAAAGCTAATTTCGCATCATTTTTGCGGCCGCTGCCCTGCTTCTGAAGCTTCACGCGCGCAATGACGTCCAACTAAATTACCGCAATCTCTGCCTGGCTCGACTGCAAAAAGATAGTGTCATAAAAAGTACTTCCGCGAAAATGCAGCGCTAGTTGAAATTGGATTTAACGGAGCGTCACTGCGTCGAAAAATATTAAAGAATGTACAAATTTAAATTAAATACTGTGCTAATTAAAGCTCTGCCCTGTTGAAGTGACCAGTATAAAGATATCAAAGCCAATGTGGGCTATATACAGTACGCTGCGATTGTTAATTCATGCCGCAAACGCGCACGTTTAGCGCTCTCATTGTTCAAACGAGAAGGTGATAAATGTGGGTCATGGTAGAGTCAAGCACACTGCATCCCTTTCTAGTGCTTTCGTTTAATAATAGGGCGAGAAAAAAATCCCGAAGTTAGGTGCGATCACGGGTGCCAGCTAATGCATCGGGCCGGCGAGCGCGCGATGGCCTGCGAAGCGTGCCGTGCGCAGCGCGCACAGCCGGCGGGCGAGGAGAATTGAGGAGGAAAGCGCGGGAGTGGAGGAGAGTGTCGCTACTTTCAAATTATCAAGGGGTTTTAGCAGCGGCGCGATGGCAGCGCCGCGCTAGAGCAGCGGGCGACGGCGATAACTGGACGTCGCGCTGGGCCAACCTTGGCACAGTGTGGGCTCCGGAAGCTGTCGCCATGAGCACGGGATGCGCTGTCGCAGAGCTGCTGAGCGCCAGCGAGCAAGCTACGCTCGAACAGGTGAGACCCGTTTAGTTGGGGGTGCGTTCGAATTAGCGGAAGGTGAACGCGCGCGCCCCAATCTCATTGTTGTTGTCGTTGTTGTTGTTGTTGATGTTGTGGCGTTCTCTCTTTCTCTGCTTGATTGGGCAGGCGGTAACCATGACGAGTGTGGCTCGAGCTGCAGTACTTTGAGGAATGAGAGTGGAAATAATTGAGAAGCGTTAACTACGCAGCCAGTGACTGGACCGTTTGAGTCTTTATTTGTACGTTTCTTCTAAGTGCGCATTCGAAACACCGAAATATTTTCTAATGAGGGTAGCTGCTTCGTGGTAAAAAAAAAAGAAAGTGTGGGATATTCGTGCCGCTGCATTTAAAGAAAAATACCTGGTTGCGTTGCGCGGAATCAGTGCCGTGGTAGAAGCAAAAGATTCACGCTACGAGGTCGCGTGCTGGGCAGTGAACGGTAAACATTACCATCGTCCGTAGCCTGAAGAGAGCGCTTAGAGCTGGCGTCTCAAGATGGTGGTTGAACAGCTTTGCGACGAAGTGTTAGCTCGTATATCGAAGATGGGGGAAAAAAAAAGAAAAGAAGAAACATTGCGCTGATTAACGTCGCATTGTTCTGACTGTTTTTCAAAAACAAGAGAATGAGATAACTCTTTGGACAACTTGACACTTTCAGGTCCAACAACCCACAGTGACACAACAATCTTTCTTACATCGAATAAAAAAAGAAAGAAAAAGGAACGAGGGCAATAATCTAACAAGAGAATGAGGAACGGCTGTAGTGAGTTAAAATACACGTTGCTGAATGCGACCTACGTTGACGAACGGAGACGGTTCCTTGTAGCTTAAACTCTGTTGCGCAAGAAGAATCGGACATTCATGCCCCCTTCAATCGCTTCAATTTTTCGATGCGAAGAAAATTTATATCCACTTTATTGCTATAATCCCAGTGATTACCTCCTGGAACACCACCTATGACTTCGCTAGTACTAGCAGCAGGCCTTGACGAATAACTCAGTCAACAAAAGCAGTTGTGGGGTAGAAAAGATGGCTACTTCATTAATGCTCTGATCTTTATGCTAACAACACGAGGCGCGCCAGGTTAACTGTAACACTTTGAAGTGATAATGAGCACAATTCACCCACCACGGTGGCATATACGTAGTGGCTATGAAGTCGCGCTACTAACCCCGAGGGTGCGGTATCAAAACCCCGAGCGCGGCAGCCGCATTTCGATGGGGTCGAAATGCAAAAACGTCCATGTACCGGGCATTGGGTACGCGGTAAGGAATCCCAGGCGGTCAAAATTAATCCGGAGCACCCCACTACGGCGTGCCTCGTAATCATATCGTGGTTTCGGTATGTAAAAAAAACATAATTTATATATATATTTGAAAAAAGTGCAGTTATCAGCCGATCGAGAGCAATTATAGTTCCAGAAGTAATGGTGGACTACTCTGCGACTCGCCCGATTCCTGGCGAGTTAAACTTGATGTCACCGTGGCTGCATAATAGCGCGCTCTCTGCGTTGTTTGTCTCTGCCGCTGCCAGCCGTCGCTTCCCTTGCATTTCCGTGTCCCCGCAGTAACCCGTGTGATAAGGTATACTACCCCTTCGTCAGCGAGTTCTTGTGACCTCGCGGTTCTGATTACATGCACCCGTCTCGTGTTCGCTGTGTTTCAAAGAAGTCTAGTGGGTTCGTCAGTTTTGCGGTAGTTGTAGCGAGTGAAGCAGTCTTACTCGCAATATGCAAGCACGCGCGCACACCCGCAGAGAGAGAGAGAGAGAGAGAGAGAGAGGGAGAGCGAAGGGGCATATCAAGTGTTTCAAGTGAAGCTTTTACCGTTTGGGTACTTACTGCAGCAGCTGCAAGCATTGAACTAGTTTGAAAACTGGGTGTTCAGTGACCTCACATCCGGTGGGCTTTCTGTGACGAGCAACTTTGCGGAAATTCAGTGAGAATATTTGTTATCCGCACAAACGCTAGAGCAGGCGTTTCCTTCCGTCAACACGGTTGTTTTATGATGACACAATGACAGGAAATCTCACCACCTGCTTTACGAGACCTACCTTCCGCTGGCCGTACAAAGTGGTCTTCGTGTATCTGAATGGGGATTTAAACGCTTATTTGTCATAGAGTCTGCTATTGGTATAAGCGTATAGCCGCATAGTACGTCTGTGTCTCTTGTACCCGCCATATAGATGCTTACTGGATTTGGCATGGCGCTGCTAAGTACGAGATCGCGAGATGAAATCCCTGCCTCGGCGGCCGCATTTCGGTGTGGGCGAAACGTGCAAACACCCGTGTACCGTGTATTGGGTGCACGGTAAAGAACCGCAGGTGGTCGAAATTAATCCGCAGTCTCTTACTATGACTTGTCTTATAATTAGATTGTGGTTTTGACTCGTTAGACCCCAGAGTTTAATTAATAATTATGCGTCTTACAGCTCTTGTTAAAGGTCGTGGTGCCTCATTTCAGTGAATTAAAAGGCTGATAAGGAAACAAGAGCTTAAGGAGTACTATTGATGCAGACGAGATCGTGTCTCGTCTACTATAGGTCTGCTTATTTCGGATGGTTTACAATGACCGTCACGGATAGAGACGTACACGTGGAAAGTTTCCGGGAAAAGCGATGATGGGAGAAACACTAATGTGAAAAGACTGCAAAACGTCGTTTCTCTTGTCACCCGTAAGCAATGACCTCAACTACATTTGATTAGTGGCGTTCCTATTACCACACAAAATAAAATACTGTTATTTTCAAACAATTCTTCAGTTCCGAGAGACTGTGGCCGATCTTTCACCGCCCTCGAGAGAAGATTGGTACTTGCTTAAATGGCTTCGAGGTAAGTGCACAAAGGCAGTGCCTTTAAGTTGTTTTGCCCCGTAGGATTCGTGTAGCCTGACAAGATCTTTTTTTTTCGATTCCTGGCTCCAAACGCTTGTAGTCTTATGTGATCCTCGTTATGGGGAACATGTCCATCGTGTTGCATATGCAGCCTTTGCTCTGAACTCAACAATTTTTAATCACACACTAACTCACGCATTAGCAGCCTCTCGTCACCCTCAGGTCATGCATTCTCTTTCGTATAGGACAAGTGATTTCAATGAGTAACCCTTTTATTTCGAAGCGGTTTTACCGCTACTGCGTAAATGGTATACTGAACTGTGGTCATGAAGGGCACAGGGGTGACATCTCGTGTGGGTTTATTCAAATAGAATGTGTATGAAATGTTGTGGTGTGTCCCTGCTTCCTTTGCTTTAGACACCATGAGGAATTGAGGTACATATTAAGTTACGTTCAGGGCAACACCACACGGGTTTGGGTTAGTTGAACGTTCCGCTGCTTTACGCGAAAAGCAGAGCGTTTAGTAAGGTTTTTTTTTGGGGGGGGGGGGGGCTTTCTAGCTGCGCTGGTGTAGCTCTTTGGACCACTTAACTCCCCACCAGCAGGGTGCAAGACCGAAATGAAGCTTCTGAAATATTATCCATAGCAACGTGGACAGTGCTATGCCGTGACACGTGACAGTATAGATACAGTCAGAGCACCATCGGTGAATACAATGAGTTCATGTCAGCCTATTGGTCCGTAAATTTTTCATATACCTGACGATGCAGACGTTCACTGTCGCAGAGGTAGAGCAGCAATGAAAGCCCCGAAATTTAACGATAGACGTACACGGCTGGCTACCTTACATGTGGAAATATGGAAGAAGGTAGAGAGGAAAAAAAAAAGACAGTACACACACACATATCAATGCTGCGGCCATCGCGACGTCACTGCATGTTTACAATGTCGAGTGCGTGACCGGGCCAAAACAGTGGTACGGTATGGTATGAATAAAAATGCCATATTACATGGCGTAAAGCGGCACCCGTGTGTTGTAGTGTATATGCCATAACCTAACTGCTTACAGCAAGCGGAAAGATTTTGTTCGCGGACACTTCAAAATGAAGTGAGAACGTCTCCTTCTAGTTTAATCAGCGTTCATACAACGTCCCGTCTTGTACAACTCGCCTGAGAAAATTCGACAGACTAGCGCAGCAATACTGCTTAGTACAGAAGGCTTGCCTCTATAGGACTTGCTTATAACACGGGCGTCTTCTAATGATTCCCTCCTTCAACAGCCCGGAAGTTCAACGTGGACGATGCGAAGAAAATGCTGCGCGAGGTGAGCTGAATGGAAACAGGGCTGCGATTTTCTAGCGATGCCTTTTCTAATGCCAATATCCTTTCGCGCTTCTTCAGAGGGTCACACCGGCGCACCCTACGCTCTGTCAATGGGATCAGCCGCGCGTGAGTAGTGGATGATAAGATTAGCACAGAATGGAGCGGAAGGCATCGATACAATATAGCGGCCCAAGGTCTACGTATAAGACAAAGGTCTAGCGATCTGTGTATTACGTATGTGTTGGGTGTGAGTACATAGCCTGCTGGCACTAGTGCATCGTATACTCTTTTTTTTTTTACAAAGGCTGTGAGGCCTGATGAACCCAGTTCTACGGAAGTGAGCTGCCTATACAGAAGAGCATGCCTCGCTCGAAGCAAACGAGATGTAAAAGAAACAACTTAGTGATGTAGATACTGCATTGTGATATGACGTGAGAAACTGAAGTAGTATAATAGAGAAGAAAGAGAGAAGAGAGGAAAGGGCAGCGAGGGTAAATGGACGGCATGTTCGGTTTGCTACCCTGCACTGAAGAAGTGGATACAGGGGCGAAATAAGAAAGAGAACACTAGTTGCGCGCGTATATGAAGGTGCTCTTCAAGTCTATTCGATGTTGCAGAGACATGTCGATTTGAGGTAAAGTAGCGACGCCTTCGATGCTGGCTGCGCCAACGACACGCATGGCCAAGATATTCCAGACCGTCTTCGGAAGCCATCAGTTTAATGAGTTATAAAGGAAAAAAATACCTATATAAATATACTGAGAGGTGTGAGTAGCCATGCGTTATTTAAAAAAAAAAAACGTGTTTTTCACTTGGATTTTGCTGTCCTCTACCATGTGGTGTACTCTAGGCACGCGTGTCGTCAATGGACGTTTTGTCATTCAGTGGAAAGGCAAGGAAGAAGAACATTGTACGGATTCTAGCGTAAGATAAAGCGTCCCGCTATATCGCTAGACACCCATCTGGCATGGCGAACAGCTCAGGTGCAGTAAACGAGAAAAGAAAGCAGTTTTTTGTCAGAAAACAGTGCGCAAGACAAAGCTAGGTGGTGATGTCATGCTAAGATTCCCGAGGCCTATTTCAATAGCGTCAAACATTTTGATATCAGCTTGCTGAGGCTATTCGATGGCTAGTGAACAGTAATAATAAACCAGCATCGAAAATGTAGGGTTTTAATCGACAGCATTTGTGAATGTTTCGACAAAAGGCGGGCCACAATCTGAACAAATATTAACGAAACGTGTCGTTATGAGAGGTTTCGTCATTTTGTGTGGTTACGAAAGCAAATAGAAATTTAAGCCTTGTCTTGCGTTTTTTTCCTTTCGTGGTCTTTATTTCCATCACCCCCGAAAAACCGAATAAATTGCGGGATTTTTCAAGAAGTTAGCGCGTCAACTTTGTATTTCAACGAAACCTTCCTGAAAAAAAAAATCCAAGCGCACGTGCTTATACGCACGTTCGCGGCACATCCTTTTGTGCACAGAATAATCCATGACATCCGTTTTTCCATATGGCTTAATTTTCTTTCTCATTGTGCTGATATATTTAAACACAAGCGATAAGCGGACTTCCTGTGAGCATAATAACCGTATAACCACTGTGCCTTGTCAGGGCTATCTCCTCCTATAGCTATTTATGAAGCCCTGAAGCAAGATAGCGGCTAGATCAACACGAAATAGCCGACGGTTATAGTTGAACAAATTACTTTTAAGGAATTCAAACGTGCGCTCTTGAATTTCTTGACATCAGGACGAAGTCACTCCGGAATACGGCCCAGTGCTTCCTTTTCCAATACGCTTCTGTAAAGAAGGTGACACGATGAAAGAATGAATGAAATGAAGGGGAAAAAAAGGACAATACGAAAGAAGATAAAAGAGCGGAACGGGAAAGATGGTATCCGTGTGCCTTTCTCTCCCTCGACAAATTCCGTAGTAGTCATCTCTCTAACAATTGTTCTGGACATGGCTTTGTGTAGCACATCGCCTGGCGGAAAAAGCACCAAGTGGACACCATTCTGGAGGATTACAAAGTCCCTACGGTGAGCGCCTGTGCATTTTCATCAAGAACCTTACCTTACACCTTACAGGCAAGCTCATTGAAAAAAAAAATCGCACAAATTGAAAACTGGCATCGTATTACCATTTCTGGCAAGTGTGTACAGCTCAAGCTGATTTGGGACGTGAAACCTTCGAACATTTAAGATTCTTTTTTTTTACAAAAACTGTATTTGCTCCACACGCCTCTGACTTCGCACACAAATTCGCCATAGCGCTCTCCCAATTTTCGCTAAATTTGATCTTAGTGGAATTTGTAGGCACGCGAGAACAGCGGGTTAAGTATTTCGCCTCTCGCGAAACACACTCATAGTGCTCCAGAGCACTTTGATACGTAATTTATGGCAAAAGCAGTAGTGAAACCACATTCTTGTGAACTTGGCCTACGCATTACCCCTATCGTGCACCCCCTTATTTTCGCCAAGTAGAAACAAGGTACCTTGTTTAGTTCACCGAGTACACCGGAAAAGCCAACTACCAACATTGGAATTAGCAAAGAATATATATATATATATATATATATATATATATATATATATATATATATATATATATATATAAAGGTTCTCTAATTGTTTGCAACGCTGGTAATTAAGCCAGGTGCGTGAAAGTTTCGCCACACACTGCACCTGTCTCGGCACACTGGGAAGCATAGTTGAGAGAACGGCTGTGTGAGGCTTTTTAACCCTTGATTAACAGATTTATTTTGCAAAGGCTGCATTTGATCACCACGCGTTTGACTTCGCACAGACATTCGTGCCCCCCCCCCCCCTGTTCTTTTTTTTTTTTGCTCAATTTAATATTGGTGGCATTTGGAGCTCTGCCAGGACAACGGGCTAAATGCTGCGTCACTCGCGCAACAAATACACAGCGCTGCTGAACGCTTCTATGCGCAATTTATTGTAAAGGCCGGGATTAAACCTTCTCCCTCTCCACCCCCCCTCACGCACACATACGCATTTTCAGCGTCTACACATCACCCACGACCAGGCTTTTACGTTTGTCTGCATAAAGAAGGCGCCTCGTTTAGTTCTACGAGGACAGCGGGAGAGCCTCATATAAGCCATAAAGATACCAAAGTAACAAGTGTTCCGTAATGGTTTGTAAAGCTCGTATTTGAGCCAGAAGCGTTAAAATTTTGCGAGGCATTCCGCATCACACGGCCCCCCATTTCTACTACGTACAAGCTTTGTGTAACGCAGACTTCTTTCCGGACATTGGGACACATAGCTGATAACAGCTGCATGACATTCCGAACAATAACTTTTTGGTTGTTGTTGTAAAGGCTGTATTTGATCAATACGTATTTAAATTCGCATGCAGAATCACCAGTGTGATCAGTCCTATTTTGGGGAGTTTGATTAGGGTGCCATTTGTGGTTAGGGCAGGGCTGCGTGCTAAATTTTCCGACACTCGTAAAACGCAAGGATCTCAGAAGTACTTCAACACGTAATTTATGACACAGACTATAATTAACCCAAACTTCAAATTTTGCGTACTCATAACCCATAACATCTTCCTTATTTTCGGTAACTATAAATTCTGTGTAAGGTAGAGTTCCTTCGCAACACTGGAAAAATATCAATATAACAATTTTGAGCACTTGCCACTTGGTAAGGTAATATTTTACGAAGCCTGTATTTGATCCACTTGCATTACTAAATGTTCGTAATGCCCCTACGGTCTCTAAATCTGGTGTCGATGGCATCTGTAGTTAGGCTAGGGTAGGGGAACAAATGTTTGCGCAGCTCGTAAAACAGACTCGTAATGTTCCGAAGGATTTGCATGCGGATTTTAATACAAAGGTCGCAATTATTCGTCGCATTTCGAACTTTGCGTACATATTACCCATGACATGCCCCTTACTTTCACCAAATATAACAAGATGTCTTGCTTCATTCACCGATGACAAAGGAGAAACCAACTTCGATACTCGTATGACGCATAAAAATAGCAAAAGAAAAATGAGGGTTCCTTAATTAGTTTAGACACTTTTATTAAAGCGATCAGCCTAAAGGTTCCTACACACGTCACGCTTAACATTACCCTTATTTTCTCCAAAGCTGAAAATGGTGTCTGGTGCAGTTGTTTTAGGGCTCCGGGAAGCATTGCGGCAAAGCTACAGTATGGCAAGTACTCTGGAACGCTCGAATAAATAAATTTCAACAGAGGCCGTAAATATCATACACAGAGTAAACATTCATAATTTATCACTCACAAGATTGTTCCTACTTCAGTGACATATAAACATCATGCCTTGCAGAGATCACCAAGGAGACCGAAAAGCAACTACCTGTACATGCGTTCTATAACGTATAAAAATTGGGAGAAGATGAGTATTTGGTAATTATTTTCAAGGTACATAATTAACCTAGACATTTCAAATAATTGGTACACGTTACACGTAAAATAGCCCCTCTTTTCTTTAAATATCCGTGAAGTATGAAATGTGTGCCGTTTTGGGTCCTCCAAATGAAGCGGGAAAATTTTTTAAGCGTTCCAAATAACGCTTCTAAACGGGCCGAAAATGACGGCTTAACAACCTTTATTTAACCCCTAATTAACACACGTGCCTCAATATTTGTCCGCGTATCGCCCCTTACATTGCGCACATTTTCTCAAAATCTAAGCTTCGGGAGTGCCTTAGTTTCGTCTCGTAAAAGCATTAAAACTTGCATGTAAGGTTCTTGAGGGCTTTTAGTCGCATTACCAGCTCCGCTTTAAGATTGCACAGGAGTGAAGTACGTGATTTAACAAATGAAACATCCACGCTTCACTCTGCGCACTTTGCCGACATCATTCACACGATGGCTGGCAACCCTAGCTCTGTCGTAAAGCCATGCCACACTGCTATCAACCTTTGTAGTTAAAGCAAGCAATTATGTGCAGCAGGTGCCTTCTTTTTCCTGCTCACATTGCAATATATGCGTACATAATTGCAATGGAACGCGGCCTGCGCAGCTGCGCTTTCCGATGCACTGCACAGTTGACGTTTTACAATGCGTAGGTTATTTGATTGAAGAAATAATAATAATAACGCGTTTGATCTCATCCGTGTTTGCTGTTTCGGAGCAGCTTTTCCTGAAGTATTGTCCTGGCGGCTTTGTGGAATGCGGTCTCGGCGGTCAGCCCGTGTACATCACACCCGTTGGCAGTACAGACATCAAAGGTATGTGCACGACGGTGAAGCGACTGATTTACAGTCTTGTTAGTAGATGTTAACGTTACTCTTTTTATTCTCTTTAACCTGAAAAATTGTAATCTTGATCTTCCTTTCGCCTGTGGCATTAAGGTTTATTTGGGCATGCAATCCCACACTAAAATACGCAGGTTTGCTCGAAGCGGCACCGCGTAGCGACTTGCTACGTCACCTCATCTACATACTTGAGACGCAAGAGGAGCTCAAGCGACGAATTTCACTGCAGGTCAGTGTTACAAGCACGCACGTTATGGTCGCCCGATGGATTCATTGGATGGTGGCCTTGTCGAATTCATGCTCTGCAAAAGTATGAAATTCACAATGGGAGCTGTCGACCATTTCGAATTTCATCGCGGCTCATATAAGCCCATGTGAAAGCGCGCGAAGCTTAGTAAACGCATTACCCATATAAAACGGGACAGCATCTGCTCGGCCATTTCTGAAAACAGAAGCGACTGGGCAGCTATTGAATCGACTGGGCAGCTACGTGTCATTCTTTAAGTGCCGAATGGCAAATTTTACTGATGACCGCGACAAACAGTTCATGCTGTCAATAGCTTAGTGCAGACAGTACGCTCTGAGGAAACACCTTGGAGGGGCAACGCAATACGACTGAGACGAAAAGCAGGAAAGACAGAGAGCACTCTGTCCTTTGTCCTCTTTGTCTCTTTTCGTCACACCTGCTTTGCGTCTGGCACCTGCTTTTTTCGTCTTAGTCGTCTTGTGCTGCCATTTCAAGATGTTCAACCAGTACCAACTCGCCCAAATGTCGATTCTTCTAAAGCTGTGAGGAGCCGTCTTGGAGTCAGAGATGGTGAATTATTGGTGGAACGCATCCTGATTAATGGGTTCGAGTGTCGCATTCAAGGCTTCCAGCTCTGCGGCCGAAGCCCATATCAAATACTGTGTAATGCCCTAAATATACTTAGTCGGCCTAGTTGCTATAGCTACTCAACTACAGTGCGGGTGACTAATTCATAGCTGTAAAAATGGAGGCGACAACACTGACAGATGATCTTCAGTATTAGAGCGAAGCTGCCAGATATACATGGCAGAGTCTTATAGAGCGTTGCAAGAGAATCAAGCAGAAATGTATGCTCATTTTTCATCATGATATTGAGACAATTGGTGACCTTTGTCGCCATCCCTTTCCCGAAAGTAAATGGTCTGATTGTGACTGGTCAACCCCGACTAATCACGGAACGTTCTCGCAGAACGGGGGCCACCGTATCGACACTATGTACTTTGTGGCAGACATGGAAGGATTCTCTTTCTGGCAGCTTTCATCAATAGAAGGTAAGCGTCACGTCGATGTCTTTTATTTCCTTTGTTTTGGGCTAATCTCAAAGCAGCTCACTGAGGGCACACCTCGCTCTTCGTTTTGTTCAATTATTCGTGGTGCAGTAGCAGCGCTACCGTCTAGCGTAGATGACGGCTTCAGATGAGGAAGTGACGTGCCCTCGTGCGGAGTTACACACGACCGAATTCACGAGTGCTCAAGTTTTTATAATACGGAATAATCTATTAGTAGTGCAAGCGATACCAGGCTATAACAATCTCACGCCATGTCCTTCCAGGACTTGTATCGTGGAACCCTGTTGACTCGTATCTTCAGGCTGTCCTCTCCGAGCGGAGACGCGCACTTGTGTAGCTTGCTGTCTTGCAAAAACTTAAAACCCTTTGCTTGCAGAGCACATGTAGACGGCTGGCTGTGAACCACATGCACTATCAAAGTATGGGCCACATCTTCTATAATTGCTTTTTTTCTTTCTTTTACAATTTTGACCAGAACTTTTCCGAAAGCATAATGTTGGGTGCGTATTATATGTATGCCGTGAGCGCAGCAATGTACCCGGCGATTGTGTGCCCCGCGATCACAACTGAGGAGCAGACACACGGTGGGATGAAAGCGCGTGTGTGCCGCCTGATGTAATTTTTACGGGAGTGGAGTGAGGTGAAGGATTGAGGTGAGAGGGCAACTGACGAAACATGTTGAGTAGGAGGCACGTGTGTCAGCTGGTCGGCAGCAATGTTGGAAGGATTCAGAGCATGAACTTGAATCCAGTGTATGAGCGACATTTAAGCCGGCGCACAGTCTTTCCTACGTGGCTCCTTCTGCCTTTACGCTTCGGTGTTCGTTGACACGGTGCCCGCACAATCGAACCACGTCTGCGTTTATATTAGCAGTGTGCTGAGTCCTATGTTGGACTATGTTTGCCAACGTATCCCAAGTGAGCCAATAAATGGGACAGGAGGACTGCTGTCGCGGTAGCTCGACGGTGGAGTAATCGACCGTGTGACGTGAAAGATGCGAGTTCGGCTCCTAACTGCGCCAAGTTGTCTTTTAAAGTGAAGCTTTATTTGCCTCTTCCTTCGACTCTCTGCAGCTGTCTTACCGAATAGCTTTTGCCGATTGCTTGGGTGACACTGAAAGTACTGTCAGGCAGCCGTCCTCGTACATTCTCATCCCTGCTGGCTGCAGGCTACGGTATTGCCCATTTGGCTGGTACCGAACGTTGTGCAAACAAACAAGGGATTTAGTGCGAGTCGAGGCGGCCGGCGGCGGCAGGTGATGCACGTATGCTCGGACGCGAGCTCCTGCACCACCACGCCGTCGTCATTATTTCATTGCCTTCATGCCATTGTGACTGTTCCCTCGTTGTCATGTCATCGTCACCCTCCCGCTGTCTTTACTGTGTTGCTGTCCCTGCGTTGTCACATCGTCGCCACCACACCGCCATCTATGAGCCGTGGTCGTTTTAACGTCACCGCCATCCCTTCTTCATCGGCCCCTCGTCGCGATTTCTTCGTGGTAATGTCATCGGGATTGTTTCAACGACCATCATTATGCCGCAGTGACTCCACTGTCTCGCTTTCGTGGTCTTTCTGTCAGTGCGAAATGTGTTTGCGCAAAAACTTTTTGTGACAAGATTACTTTTCGTATGGACAAGATTACTCTTAGTGTATTGCGTCTCCAGTGCGCATCCGCATATTGGACAACGTGTATATAGTATCTCATTGTGCCATATCATAATCATCCGCCACCTACCTTTCCCTGTATTTCCCACTTCCCCATTCCCCAGTGAGGAGTAGCAGGCTAGAGACACGCTTTCCAGGCCGACCTCTCCTCCTTTCTCTCCATTAAAATCTACTCCTCCTCCTCCTTGTGCTCGTGCCTTCGTCGACATGCCGTTGTCGTCACTAAACCACCGTCATGCCATTCTCTTCTTTCCATCGTCGTCATGTCCTTGTAATCATTTCAGCATCGTAATCGCGTTGCTGTGATGCCGTTGTTACCATTCCGGCTGCGTCATTTCCTTCGTCACATTTTGACGTCGCGGGCCGTCGTCCTTTGCTGTCAGTGAATCGTCCTCATTCCCTCGTAGTGTGGTCTCAACTTGGAAGTGGACGTTAATCAGGTACAGCATTCTTCAAAAACACCAAGACGGCTTCGTTCAAACCGACTCTGAATCCACAGATGTTTGAAATAGGAGACTGAGCACGTACTGGTGGGCGGGTTGGTCATACATGATTACGACGTGGTTGTCTCGTGTCGTCTTCCTTCGTCCGTCGTTTTATTTGGCGCCTTCGTCGTAATCACGAAATAGGGGAGCTGAAATTAGTCGCACAGTACCCGCCCTGCGTATAAAATAATCCAAGCAGTTTCTTGGTTTCTGCGTACGTGCACTGCCTTTGACGCCATTTTTTTGTTCCCTTTCGTTTCTCTTTTGCTTATTATTTCTAAATTTCAATTAAAAATAACAAGTAATTTACCCTTTGCTTTCCCTAATGTCGTACGTTGGCATTTGGCTTCACGTGGTATTAACTATACCTAACAAAAAATGGAGCCCCGAGTTCTTTTTTCTTATTCTTCTCGCCCCTGCTTTATAGGACGAGTAGGAGGCTCTCTAGGCGGACGAGTGTTCCCGGTACTGTGATTAAACAGCCTACTTGACACTATGCCAAGAACACCGTCCCTCATACGCACGCCAATGCGTTCGGCGCTACAGTCGCGGTATATAGTGACACGTAATCTCGTGAAAGCGTCCCGAAGTGTGATAGTCCGAGAATATTGTTTGTAAAATTCGCGAAGCATCGCCATTGATATCCGACGGCATCGCCACGAAATTCCTGACGGTTCCGCTCATTGGATACAAAACTTCGAGAAAAAGACCGTACGCACAGCTGCGTACACTTGAAACAAGCTGATGAAAGATTTCCTCACCGAGGTCAGCGAGGCTGGCGGTGAGGTTTATTATTCGGCGACGTATACTGTGCTGTTCACTATTCGCACTGGAGAGCAGGATCGCACATTATCTATCTTATCAGGTGAGCAAACTGGCCAGTCTGGCCAAGGCTATTTCTCAGCTCTTTCTTTTTTTTTTACCTCGACTGTTCGACTCGCTCATTTCGAAAAATGAACTATCGCGCGTGCTTTTCTAGCTGCACTGCCATTCATGAATTTGAACAGCTGCTGAAGCCAACTTCGGACGAAGTTACTTTCCTGGTACGGAGGAAAATGTACTTGCAGCATTTCATCATCCGGCGTTGGAAACCATTTTCTTAGGAGCTCTGCGTAGGGTTTACCAGGCGCCTACTTTAAACTTGATGTAAACCAAACTAAGCTAATTGATCCTGAAAATAAAGAACTAGAGGTCACATTGACAATAAGCCCTAACGTATACGCAAACCTGTCATGTCATGATTACTACGGTTGTGCCGATGTTCGCGTAGTAGTAGGCTCAGTTATAGGCCATTTTCTTTAATATGAATATTTGCTCCCCGATATTCATAAGCTGAGATGATTTATTAGCTGTTCACAGTTTATTGTAGTACTTAAAGCAGAGACCGCATCACGGTCCCGAAAGAAAGAACGTATGGTCATTTCAAAGTCGGAGGGTTGTCGAAGGCCACTTGGCGACACGGAATAAAATTTGGCAATTCGATTTTCATGATTAATACAAAACATTGTATTCGCCAACATCGTTTCACCGTCTTGCTAGGCAAAGTGCCAACACAAATATGTGTTGCAGGATGCTTTTATGTACCTGGTCAATCTTCAGAATTAACCGTGATGTCCTAAATATTGACCTAAGGTTGCTATATTCGAAGGTAGCAAAGCTCCAGACTAAGCAGAAATTTTTTACATATATATTTGAACGCTGAGTTTATGATGGTAACCACTTGATTTTTCTTCTTTCATGGTAAAAGACAGACTGAAGACTACCGCAGTGTGATTACAGCTTGCAGTCTATGTCCTTTAGTTTGTTCGAGCCGAACTCTTGAGATAAAGTATAAGGATCACCTAATTCAATTGAAGCTCCTTCTATGAAGCTATGTACTCTATACAAAAAGTGTGAAATAAAAGCTTTGGTTTGCACTAAATGTGCAGTGGTGTCTGCGATCACCGAGTCCGTGCGGTTATACGAGGCCAACTACCCTGAGATTCTTGAAGAAGCCTTTGTCATCAATGGTGAGAAGCATTCTCCATATTCAGCGGGCAAAGCGTGCAGGTTTTATAGAAGGAGGATCTAAAGTTGCAAGAAACAGCAGCAAGCTTCCCGGATACAATTTCTTCAGAAGTCCAAAAGAGCTTTGACTTTGTAGTTATTGGGAACACTCTTAATTTATTGAAAAAATTTATCCCACTGTAGCACACGTAAGCAAGAAGTATGAAGGTTTTCGCGTTCCAGAACTAACTATATGGCTGTCGAATGTTAAGCAGAAACCTGCAAAGTATACTGAATTTGTACAAAATAGCCGGATTTAAGATATATGATTCCACCTTGCCTCAAGTTATTTCTATAGCACTACTGTTTGTTGGGTGCGTTGGCATGCGAACTTGGATAACATAGCGCATCGTGGTGTATACGTCTCCCTTTATCCAATAAATTAATTCTCTGACGCTCTCCCTTCTTAAGATAGCGCTTACTATGTTAGCGCGTGTTGGATGGATGTTCTTTCTTCTTCTTTTTTTTTGCTGCAACATTTCATTTTCTAAACAAGCTATTTGCAGTAATATTTCTCATGCTTAAAGTATTTTCATTAGTTTTTCGGCGTCTGTGTTTTGTATAATGTGTAACGTGTTTGACGCGTTGTAGACAGATGTAACAAAAGGGGTCAAATGTGTCCCTCAAACCTCGTATGTCCGGCTTTTTTTCCTCAGTCCCCTTCAGGTATTTTTTCAGTGAATGGAAAGGAAGAAAGTGAGTAAGAAAGAAAGTTCTTGGCAATGCAGGGATTGGTCAGATCGGTAGTGAGACGTCTTTGCTTACACGGCCTAGCTATTAACTCTATGGGGCAGCCACGATATGAAGACGTTCACCGAGAGGTTTCGTCGGGATGGCAGTTGGTCAAATTGTGGCCAGTTTTTAAGAAGTAAATGACTTGCAACATAAAGTTCAGAATGGTCGTGAGCCAGGCTGATCAAATTGCGCATGCACCATTAAACAAGAATACAAGAATTGTTTGGAATTCAATCAGAAATGTTTAACATCACTCCTAGGTCATGGCTTGTGTTTGTGCGAAGTCGCTTCTTGGAATGAGTTCTTAGTTTTATTTATTTTGCCCCATGTTTTGCCCATAATTTATTTAATTTGTTTGCTGTGGCGTCAGTCTTGCCACACTCCATTAGGCCGGGTTAGGGTGCTAGCTTCCACAATTTTAATTTTAACCGCTCCTTTTATGGTGTAAAGTTTGGACTTGCAGAACCGTCTTGTGCAGTGCAGATGGCTGTTCTTTCTTTCTTTTAGAAAGCCAGGTATTATGGCGCAAAAGCAACTAAAGCTATGATGCGCAAGTCATATTTTTCAGAGTCGTCCTTTGAGCTCAGCACAGAATGACAGGAGGCAATGTGCAACAGAGGAGTTGTGAAATTGAGGCAAACCCGAACACACATTCATACTGAACTATCTGGAACCATAGCTGGCGTAAACAAAGTGAGGAAGAGTCATTCACTTTCGTAGGATTAAGCACGACTGTTGTGAAGAACGGCGAAGAAGGGAAAAAGAAAGAAAAGAAAGGGCTGGTTTGAAAGAATGAAACCGAGATACGTCGCCAAAGCAAGGAATGGGACTGACACAAGACTGACGCCACAGGACCGAAAAGCTGCGTAAAGCTATCTATCAAGTACTAGATTGATGCTAGCAGGTTTCTGGCCTCCTACGCTTTTTTCATTGTAATTTACCTTAAATACGATATGTTGCTAGTGTCACCAACCATACGAGCCATCTTGTTTGTGCAAGCGTAGGGTCAGCTGGGCGTAGATGTTATACATTATGCTTGGAATTTCAGCCCCCAGCTTGTTTCCCGTGCTGTGGAACATCGTCAAACCGTTGTTGTCTCAGAGGACTATAAGCAAGATTAACATCTTTGGAAAGGGTGAGCATCGCTTCTTTCAGATTTTTTTTTTTTTGAAACGCGCGCTTTGATCGATACACGCAAGGAAAGGAAGAAAGCCGACAAGATCGGCTTGCTACAGCTTCTTTCAGGCGCTCGAAAGTTTAAATTTTAGATTGACGTGACTCTCATTGAGGATGTAACGCAACTTGCAATGACATTTCGTTTTACTGTTTGGTACAGCGACAATACGGAATCTAGAACGTTACACTTTCTAGCTTTCGTAAGTGTGCGAACAACCATTTTTGATTGAAATGTAGGCCTGCGATTTCATCATTTTACAAATTACAGCGTAACTTGTGCAGTATACTTGCGCAGCGGCGCTGATAGGTTTGCAGTTTATGAGCTCGTATGATACGTATTTTATCCTTGTTAAATATGTTGTAAAATAGCAAAACTTCCTTTTTTGTGGAGCGTAGGATGAGGGTGGGTTATATATGGTGCCACGTAATCTGTAGCAGTGACTTTTGGTATTCTTTTATATGTATATGTCTGTGATTTCTTTCTTTCTTAATCCATATTTCATAGCATATCATGTACAACATCGCGCGCGCGCGTGTTTGTGTGTGCGCGCGCTATCCTGTGTGTATATACAGAGCCCCTGTACCACAGGAGCGAATTGAATCGAATCGAATATCGATTAATTTTCGCATAAGTAATAGATAATAATGTAATAATATGAAACGATGTTAACATCGTAGTATTCTTAACGTTAACAACTTCCATTAACTTATAGCACATTATGAAGCATTGCTTAATAAATACAGAAATGGAGTATTAAGAAAAAAACGTTGTTTCTTAGCATGCACACAAATTTGTGTACACTGCGAATGATGGCTCTAATAGCTCGTAGTTTGGCTCCCTAACTGACGTGGCCTGCTCCAGTACACACGCTCTTAAATTTTCTCGCGGGGATAGAACTTAGCGTACTCTTACTCCAATGTTATGTTTATTTGGGAACAGTTAACGTTTTTAAAAAGTTTAACACTATTCAAATTATATTAGTATTTACGAATAGTGAATTCGAAGAATGAATTGAATAGAACGACGTACATTATTCGAATCGGTTTTCTTTTTTTTTTCGGTAGTTGCGAATATTCGCCGCCCGCCCCTACAAGTCTTGGGCAGTCAAGTCGATGAAGCTTATTTGTTGCATTGTCCAGAAAGAATCGAAAGAAGATGGAAATGCCCATTTATCTAGGTGACAATTTCAGCTCTTTCCACCATAGCCAGTGTGCCGCTCCACTATCTTCATTCTCCTCCTCGCTTCGTCAGGCTTAACAAACTACACAATGACACAACGGTGCGTGCTGTAGCTGTGATCCGAAGTAAATTCTGTCAATTATCCCTCATGCCGTTCCTTAGCATGGGTACATGTTATGCTCCAATAGCATTTTATGAATTAAACTTATCACCGCTATGCCAAATAGTATATGTTGTAGCCGGCTGGTTGCTCAAGAAGAGGAAGGCCGTCCAACAGTGCTGGGTTGGGGCGCAACATGATGTTTGCCTACGTACCATGCCCATTAAGGCATTCAGTCTACCTAAAAAGGGCTCTGTAGTGGAATGGAACAGGGTGCATGGTCCTACTCATACACAATTTTCCTACGCGTGGGTTTGACTTGAATAGTAGATTTTCGAAGGAAAACTGCTCGATTGTTTTATTTTTGTTGCGCGTTTATCACAGTCTAAACATGCAGGTCACACTGAAGACATAGATTCACAGTTCATTAGACACCGAGTGCACCTCATTCATAGCGATTCGGCATGGAATACATATGAAATATACCCCGATTCCCATTGGCAATTACATCGGCGTTCGCACTGACACAGAAACCTCGAAATTGAAACTTTTTATTATCATGTGGTGCGTGTCATTGTTCACATGCACTATGATTACTTTCATTTGTTATGAAGGTTTTTTTTTTGCCTACTAGCTTTTTTGTGTGATGCAAACTCCTATTCGATTTTTTTAATGCTAGAGTGCTTGATCATTCTGCTTTGTTAAAAGGCGCGGGCTCTATCAAGTTCGTTCCTGGTATCTTAGTCGGTGGCCTAAACACCTTCGTGTTTCCCTGCCGCTGTAGCTCGGTGCCTGTGGCATTATGATGCCGAACACGAGGTCGAGGGTGCGATTCTATGCTGCGTTGGCCGAATTTCTATAGAGTTTATATGCTGTGAAGCTCTCATGTGCTTCACCCAGCGCAAAATAGCCAAAGGGACAGTTATTGTGTTTAACAACCTCTCTGCCCTTTCCACTCTCATTTCTCTCTTTTTCTCTTTTCTCTAACGCTTAGATTCAGGCTCTCGTTTCATATGTCTGGGTAGTCGAAATTAAACCTGAGCTTCACCGCTACGGCGTTCTCGGTGATATATTCTGGGTATTGTCGAATTCGCCATCTTCTCAGCTCTCATTGGTCGAGATGGCGGCCACGGCCTCTCTGATTGGCTCAATACGCTGCCATTGCAGAATTTGACAGTATCCGGAATGGCACCCCCTTCATAGTCCAATGTGTTGCTTCGAGAAATTAAGCAGCCTAGCTTGAGTTTATTTTGATTTATTTGCGAGCGAGTTAGATATTTGTGCATATTCGAAGGTGACTGAACGAGTGGAATCCGTTTGGTTCGCAGATGGTTGGCGAGATGTGCTGGCCAGCCGCTTCGACGTGGAGAGACTTCCCGCTCATTGGGGCGGACGGCTGAGGGGACCCGACGGCGATGGACGCTGCCCGAATCTGGTGCGAGAGATTCTGACTGTGTACGCCACGTTGATCACGCAGCGGGGTGAGCCCGTAGCATCTGCAGTTGTCTGCTTGAAAGCGACACAGAGTGGAACGAACAACACAGTGCAACAGAACGTTGCGTAATCTAAACTCTTGCTTTCTTTCTGTACTTCTCTCTTTGACTACCCCTCTCCATCTGTAGCGTGGCAAACTAGCAAAATGTAGTTACCCCTCCTTCCTTTCTATTTCTTTCTCTCTTTATCAATATTTGACGCTTCCATTGCAATTTAAGCTTTCGCATACTATCGTAATAGTAAAAACTTGTGACAAAATATATATTGGTACTTTTCCACAGTCTAAATGTAATTGGTTGAACCACTTTCATAATCGCGGGCACAATCCCAAACAACGTCGTGCTCATTACTGCAGACGATACGCTTTTACTTTTTGGCAATAAAAGTTATGGGAAGGAAAGAAACGCTTCCCTCAATACTCTGTATTGTATGCATTTAGCATGACCTTACCTTCGAACAATCTCAAGCGGCTTGAGCCGAGGTAGTTAATCTAGCATAAGCCGTGGTGTACTTTTATGTTCCCGATAAGCACTATATAACTCATTCGGTGACTTAGGTTCAGCGATTATATATAGAGCGCGAAACGCAACAGAACATGCGTAGTTGACGCCATCGCTATAAGACTTGAACTCAAGTAGTGCAAGCAGCTGGAAAAGCCATCGAAAGTAAAAAAAAAAAAAGGAGAGAGAACGTCGTTTTGTCAAACTCCAAGGGCTATCCTATGTGCTAGGTACTCATGCTTTTCTTGGAAAAAAAAAAACACGCCGACTGTCGTAAATAATGAAGTCATTCCGATAAAAAGAAAATAAGAAAGAAAAGGGCCGATCGCGTAAAGAAAGGTAAGATCTACCACCCGATTCCTGGCCTAATCTACTGAGTAAATTTGTGTAATTTTCATGATTATCATCATCTATATCGTCAGTCTAGGTCACTCCGGTTTTTGAATTTTCCCAGTGCCCATTGTTCTTGTGTTCTGTTCGTTTCACTGTATGCTTACATTCGAAGTTACTTTTTTTTCGGCCATCGCTTTCTCGGGTGCCGGCTAAGACTAGAGCCGCGTTACGGGCGAATGAATTCGGCGTTCGCTGAAGCCCTGGCTAACAAACTTCTCTGGCTGTCGCTCGCAGATCTGTCCGGGAGGACCCGTGCCGGTGGAATACAGAAAGAATTGGTCTGGAACTGAAGGCACCCGGTCATGCACCATCGGAGCTGGATGCTGCTGGTCGCTCCCGGTATGATGCCTGAACTGTGGGGCGATGAGTTGTGGTTCTCGAGCAGTTCAGTCAACAGGCTTCTTTATAGAGCTGACCTCCATTAACAGCTTCAGATTCGCGCTGGTGATGTGGGTTAGAGATTGATGTGTGTTTATTTGTCGAAAGAAGATAATGTGCTGTTTTTCTTTCGCGTGTTGACTGTTGACGTTTAAGCAGGTTTACGAAATGTGCATTACTGCCGGAACGCATTTTTTCATACCACCATGTTATCATCCTTTGCTCATTGAACAATCTGTTGTTTGAGGTGGTTCGTGGGCAAGCTGGTGACAAACAGTTTCCAGCATTTCAAGTTTCATTAGAACAAATCACTCTCTGGGTCACTTAGAGGGCTCACTGGGCCCAGGAATATGCAGTTTCTCTTCTACGGTAAACAGAAACGAGAAGTGCGGGGCAAAATAACGAATAGAAAAGGAAGGAGATGAAAAGAAAAGAAAAAATGGTTGAAGAGAAGGACAGTGAGCCATACGGCCGCTGCAGTGAGTGTAATGCAATCTCCATCGCCACCTTTCTTTCTCCCACCCCAACAATAGAAACCAGAAAAAGTCTCAGCAAGCAGTCAGCGAACCACATGAGTAATGGATACGTTTGGCAGTGTACAAACCTTGGCGTATAACTTATCAGCACGTCTAGTTGTTACAGGTTTTGCTCAGCACCTCTGCTCCTTGAACGTAGTGGCATAAAAAGACAGAAAACAATATGCAGCTCATCCTAAACAGTTAAGTTACACTGCACTTGAGGTACTAAGTTCCTTACGCGAATATTTCACCGATAGCAGACACACGCCTGAACTTGTGCTTGCGTTAAGAAATACCTCAAGAGCATGTTAGTCATCGACCTAGTTGTCGCTCAGTGCGACATCACTCCCAGTTTTAATAAATTGTTAAGGTAAAGCAGCCCATCCTTGCTAACACAATCGGGAAGTATTTCGCCGGTTTAGTGTCTGGAGCGCTCGAGAATGTGGGAGGGACTTTATCATTCCGGCAGCTGCAGTGACGTCCGATGAGAAAGCTTCTGTTGTGTCCTTCCTAGAAGAAAGCTAGGTGTTAATGCCTTTGTTGGTGATTCTCATGTCATCTAGTCTGAGAACACTTAGCGGAATGCCTCCACGTTTCTGTGACTGAATGATGTGGTGAAGTTGTCTTGACAGCCACTCGAAGGGCATAGGTTTTGTTTAGATGACCTAGGGGAGAGGAAAGGAGAGAATAGAGAGAAAGAAGGCAGCTAACTTTACCATGCAAAGAAATAATTTTGCTTGCTTACGCAGAGGGCAGAAGGGGAAGAAGCGAGAGCTTATCAAGCGCTTGAAGCCCTATACTGTTTATCTCGTCTGTCGGTGCTCACATAAGACCAAATACATCGGTGCCCTTTCAGGTGTCTGTGAAGCAGGCTGGCTCCGAGCTGCGATGGAAGTTTGGCACGGCGTCAGGGGACTTGACGTTCTCTGTGCGATTCCGGCTGCCCGGAAGCGTCGTGGACGGAGGAGGGACACGTGACGTTGTGGCTGCCAAGAGGCTTCCCTCCTCCCCCGGTGCGCCACACAGCGGCAGCCTCCGTTGCCACGAGCCCGGAACTTGTGAGTTCTTGAGGGCAGGGCCATGAGCGATTGCCTTAGAATTATTTACGAACAAACAGCGATAGATGCCTACGGAATGCCATTTCTCGCTACGAATCCGTAGCTTCGTCTTTTGCTGTGTGGTCTTCAGAAGGCAGACGGATGTCAGCAGCCTTGTCTCTTTTGTCTTTCTTTTTTTTTGGCTGAGACTGATTCGCTATGAACGGCGCCTTCGGGGCGACTGTGTTGTGCTGCGCTCTACAGCTCTTGTGCAGTTTTGGGAGAGGAATAACGGGTGTTTATAAAACCAATGGACGACTTAAGTTAATATTTTATTGGTTATTCCCTGGCAACAGCTGCGTCAGGGTTAGCTGAGCCGGAAGCAGGCGTTTATGCTAAGGAAAGATTGTTCGAAGTTGTTCGATCGGTGTTCAGGATGGATGAAGCCAACGTCCGCAACGACATAGCGATGGGTAAAAAAAGACTGTCTCGTGGGTTCTTGGAAATCTCTTATAAATTCCTCCAAAACTATATGCTGAAATTGGGCAGGCTTTCGATGGATGATATATTGAAGTTTTTTTTAACGATATGCAGATTCAAGAGAATGACGATTATATTTGTACAAGCCGGCTTGTAAGGAGCACTGTGAAGTGTTGGTGCTTGTTGTAAGGAGCAGCTTATGCGCTAGGCAGCGTAGCGGCTCCCAGACAATATCAGAAAAAAAATTAAATTATGGAGTTTTACTTGCCAAAACCACTTTCTGATTATGAGGCACGCCGTAGTGGAGGACTCCGGAAATTTCGACCACCTGGGGTTCCTTAATGTGCACCTAAATCTAAGTAAACGGGTGTTTTCGCATTTCGCCCCCATCGAAATGCGGCCGCCGTGGCCAGGATTCGATCCCGCGACCTCGTGCTCAGCAGTCCAACAGACAATATCAGGGCGCAAGCGGTAGTAAATAATGTGACTTGTCCCGTTGTTCAGGGGGGCTGAATGTGACTATCGCTGAAAGATGATAAGCAGCAAGCGGCTGTTAAGTTGTGCTTCGTGCTCTTCACTTGAGTGCGGGTGACGAGTACAAATGATAAAGGACAGCGCTCTCCTAGTACAAAAGAAGTTAGTTTACGTCGCGTATACTGCCTGTGCCTGTGTACTGTTTAAGCTTTGTGTCGCAGTGTTTCTACTATCAAGATATAACCATGCTGCACACTGAGCCAGTTAAATGGATACGTGTAATTTTAATAGGCACAGGAGACAATAGTTTACATAAGCACTAAGTTCATTCCTTTTTGATGCACCAGCATACGTTGCTAAATATAAAGTACATGCACAAGATTAGGTGTATATATCTCCTGTGACAATCGATCACAGTGCCACTTAGTATCTAGTATAGCATAGTATAGTATAGTATATATTATAAGCGCCGTTTATGAGGAAAATTGGCACAGAGGTTCCAGTAGAGATAGGAGAAAAAAGAAACAAGCCGCGCGATATATTCTCTTGTTGGGCAGCACGATTAGCTAGACAAATCACGGGAGCTTAGGTAATAAAGGCTGCTAGCGCTGTGCAGTCTGCCGGGGCTACAGTCAAACCGTGTTTGAACCACAGCTGAACTACAACCAAGCTGTGCCTGAGCGATGCCTTAACTTCCACAAAGTCATATGCCTGCGGATGCCTCCTTGTTGAGACAACGTTTTGCGACAGATGATAAGGGAGGAGGGGGAGTGACGAGGGGCATGATGTAGTTTTTCACTTTTTTTTTTGGTCCTTGGCCTCATTCTTGTTTTACTTTTCCGGACTGAGAAAAAGTGAGGAATTTCTACACGTTTTCTTCAATCAAGCAGCCTTTTTTTTTTCTTGCAGATAAAACAGACCCCAATTGAGCAGCTAAGTACGAGGTCGCGGGATCTAATCGCGGCCGCGGCGGCCGCATTTAGATGGGGGCTAAATTCGAAAGCACCCGTGTACGTAGATTTAGGTGCACATTAAAGAACTCCAGCTGGGCTAAATTTCCGGAGTGGCCCACTAAGGCGTGCCACATAATCAGATCGTGGTTTTGGCACGTGAAACCCCAGAATTTAATACAGACCCTAACCTCTTTTCGCGCATGCGCGCGAAATCTGCGCAGATGAGCTGGTGTTCGACAATTCCTTCAGCTGGCTGACGCGCAAGGAGCTCAGCTACAGCGTGCAGCTGCTGCCTCCAGTGGCGGAGCGAGGCGAGGCCGGGGATGGCGCAAGAGCAGTCGTCGAATGAGGCTGTTCGGTGGCTGGCCCACCGAACACTTCACTTCACTTACATGGTGTACTGAACTCACGTGCACACCTTTATCGTGGATTGATTGATTGGTTGATTGATTGATTGATTGATACCTGACCATTGGCAACTTCTCTTATCAAACTTTGCTTGCTCACGCTTTGTTTTACGGCCGCACTAGTTATGAGTATTCGTGCACGTTTATTGCTCGACTCATGCGCGGTACAGCAGCGTTGAATGCCACGAGGTTACAGATGTCGCGAGCAGTTCTAGTGCAGCTTTTCGAAAGGTGTGCGCGCTCTCTCAAGGAAATACTCACTTCACTTACATGGCGTACTCAACTCACGTGCACACCTTTATCGTGGATCGATTGATTGATTAATTAATTGATTGATTGATTGATTGATTGATTGATGCCTGACCATTGGCAACTTCTCTCATCAAACTTTTCGTAACGTTTGGTGATTTTCATACGAAAATGAAACTATATAAGTACATATAAAGAGCGAAGCAACGAAACACTTTTTAGAGTTGGTAGGATTTGACGCGATATCTGTAAATGAGATGTGTCGCGCTAATGAGCTCTGTTACAACACAACAAAGCGTAAAAAAAATCCCGTAAACAATTGCACATTAGGCACAAGCGCGGACACACTCGCTTATCGTGATGAAAATGCAACTGTGCAGAGCGAGGATGTCGAAGTTCAGCTTCCGCGAGGTGCGGACAATCTGCCATCAAAGATTACGGGAAAACACATCTTGGAGCGCATAGCTGTGAATGCGGTTTCAACAAAATAGGATCCTCGAGAGGTGTTTATTGCAAACGCAAGTGTCATATGCTGGAAATGCTCACGCCTAAATAAATAAATAAATGAATAAATAAATGAATAAATAAATGAATGAATAAATAAATAAATAAATAAATAAATAAATAAATAAATAAATAAATAAATAAATAATATGGTTGCACGTTTGTACTTCTTTTTCTTCGTACTGATGTTCAAAGACACTGTCACATGTGTTTTGCTGCTCTAACTTTTCTGGTATTGGGTCTGAAAAACATATTCTCCAATGATCGTTTTTTTTAAATATTCTGGAATTTGCTTGCTCACGTTTTGTTTTTACTGGTCTAGTCATACATCGAACACCGACGGTCTATGCCACTTTTCTACAATTCTGCAGCATCTTTCCACTTCGAAAAACAGCTTGCACGCATCAAATAAATCTCCATTTACATGACATTCGCAAGGGAACTTGAAGAAATATGTCGACTTGCTGCGCCCAAGTTATTCGCCAAATGGTTTTGTTGACATTGGCCAGTTCCAATACACCCTCTTTTCATCTGGCGTTTGTCCGTAGCGGCCGGATGGTCTACATCTGCTACGGAAGTCATTAGAATATTATTAAGCTACGCAGATCAAGCGATCACAAGCGCGTGGAGACCACCTGCTCTATAAGGACGCCGACTGTCTCCACCACATAGGCGCTAAATCGAAAATGGATCAATACACTGCGCTACTCACACCGCAATGTTCAGACGACACATCCGAGTTCCGGTTTACCCATTTAGGCTGCAAATAAAAACGAACTTATTTAGCCACAAAAGCGTTCAGTGTACCTCTGGACGCAGATGTATTCATATTATCTAAGCCAAATAAAGTTGTCGAGGGCAATTCTATGGAAGACCTCGACTTCCCCGCGAAAATGCGATAGATCACGCGACCACAACTACAACGATGACGACGAAATGAGCATAAAGAAGGTTGCGTGGACGACTGTACAACGACGACAACTGCGATGGAGACGACGACACACCGGCTTCGTCGCTGACCCGTGGTCGAAAACCGGGGTTTGACAATTCAGGTTCTTCTCATTTTGCCTATCACTTCTGTCAAATAAGCATAATAGTGATACGCACATGCACATGCCATGTCACATGCCACGAAAGCTGATGTCGCCCTTATCACCGATGAAAAAGGCCTTTGGCAAATCTAACCATGACCGGCCGTGGTTGCTCAGTGGCTATGGTGTTGGGCTGCTGA
The DNA here is from genome assembly GCF_038994185.2 of Dermacentor albipictus. NCBI lineage: Eukaryota > Metazoa > Arthropoda > Arachnida > Ixodida > Ixodidae > Dermacentor > Dermacentor albipictus. Next base: position 126,672,767 of record NC_091825.1, read on the forward strand.
GCACGAGGTCATGGGTTGGAATCCCGGCCACGGCGGCCGCATTTCGATGGGGGCGAAATGCGAAAACACCCGTGTACTTAGATTTAGGTGCACGTTAAAGAACCCCAGGTGGTCGAAACTTGCGGAGTCTTCCACTACGGCGTGCCTCATAATCAGAAAGTGGTTTTGGCACGTAAAACCCCATAATTTCGTTCATTTCAAATCTAACCATTGGTAGTATTGTCAGTGCCATGCGCGCTCTCTCACTTGATGGCTGTTTCTGTTTTCTTAGATTCTTGTACTTATCGCGCCTCATATCTTTCTATCAATACTCATTGATTAGCCAATTTGTATCGATTTTCTTGATGAACGAAGATTGCTCGTGCTGCTGTGCGCCACTTCGTTCTGATGCTTTCTCTTGTTCGTTTCTTCATTCTTTCTTCCCGTTCCATTGACTGATTGCAATCCTGCTTCGGTGGTTGCGTTTCGTTGTGGCGTCTGCACAGTGTGCATGTTTGTAAAATGTGCAAAGTTTATTCATGTTTATTTGCTTGGAAAGCTCTATCTGAGAACACATTTGTCACTTTGTACCACTTTGTACATTGTGCAGCTGCTACGATCTCAACTGAGAGTGGCAGCATTTTGAAATAAAACGTTACAAATTAGACAAGTTTGCCGTTATTCCGTGACTACACGAGTGTCACTCTTTTACAAGCAGTGAAATCAGAGCTGTTCAGTGATTTTTCGAGACAAGAGTCCTTTTTTTGTGAACTGGGGTTCCGAGCGCTGAATCAACTGAGCTCTGAGCTACTTACTGTCTGGGCCGCACTTGGATTGTATTGTACAATATCAAAAGCGCTTTCCCCGCATCCTGCAAATAATTATCTGGCATCTAGTCACACGCACCGATTCTCATGATTTCAAAAGCAGTCAAATTTGATTCCAGCCATGCTCATCTTTGGCTTCTTCTGCACTAATTTATCGCTTATCGCTAAAAGCAATGGAATAAGGCGACCACAGCATTGCTGTACTTTCAGCCAGGAAGGAGTCCAGTCGGAAACGAAGTCCAGTAGGCATGACCATTAACATGTGCACTGTTCCTTTATTAGTATAAACAAAACGAGATGCAAATTTTGAGGTTATTAATCCAGAGTGGATGTGTCGGTCACGCCACAATATATCAAGTAACACTTTCACGTGACAAGTATTAGAAATGCTACGATCAAAAGGAAAATTCTACTCGTGTCGGCCACGTCCACTAGAGTGCGCATGAAATTTTCAGATCTTACTGATGCTGCCTACGATCAGCGACAGCTTTGTGGTGCGGCCACTTCAAGACTATGGACTAGAGAGAGAGAAATAGCGAGAGAGGGAGGCATATAAGGAAGGCAGGGATGTTAACCAGTCAAGAGTCCGGTTGGCTACACTACGCTGGGGGAAGGAAGAAGGGGAAGAGAGAGAGAAATGAGAGAGGGTATAGAGACATGCACGGGCAGTACTTCAGTCAAAGCCGATTGTGCAAACCAGACGCTCTCAGAAAGCACAAAAGTGCCTTCACTCCCTTCTGAGGCAATGATCGGTGGGGACGGTGCTCTAGCACCGTCTGTTCACTCAGAGGACGATCATCTAGTTTCCTCAATGTGCTGGACAAAGATTGTCTTCGTGCTTGAAATAGAGGACTGTGGCACAATAACTGGTTAATGTTCTCCTTGCATCCGCAAAGATCACACGCAGGACACGACAAAGATTTTTATCTGATGTGAAAAGCCTAACAAGAAAACGCTTGTCTACTATATTATTAGAACTGGCGTCAATGGAAGGAAAATTCAGTGCTTGTGATCGCGGTGTTGTTAAGGAGATAGGGAGTGTCAACATTAGGAATTTTGTGAACATGTGAAATCGGTTAGCTGGCGCATGGAAGGGTCTGCGAAAGAATTTCGACCGGCGAAAAACTAAGGTAGGACAATGATGATGATGATGATGATGATGATGATGATGACGACCACGACGATGACAATGGCGACGACTGAATAAAAGGCAAGTGCCTCGCAACGTGTATGCACATTCAGCGTTCGAATAAATTAAGGAGAGCAAAAAATACACAGGCAGGGCAGGGTACAGCCCAAGCACCGTCCTATATGTGATCCTTTTGCGAGCCTTTAATTCATTCTGTAGCATAAACCAAACTGCCCAGCAACACGTCTTCTCAAGAGCGTTCTTTTTGATGGTATTCCCCGTGGCACACGCTAAAAGGAATTTTATTTCCTGAAGTGCTTATCTTGTCCTCAAACAATAACCGCCATCTGTGTGGCGTGAACTTACTTTATTTAACACTCAGCGCTCACTGATTTTCGGTGACGAACGCTAAGTCACGCTGATACGAGCATGCCGTACGAGACATGAAAGTATACCTTGAGCATCGCGTTAAAGACAGAGTATGCAGGTTAGATAGATGGCGATTATTATTTGGGAAAGGGTCAGCCGCAAAGATTTAAAATTTTTCTCCGAATGTAGCCGTCCGGCGGACACAACAGCGACGAGAAGTCACCGCTGTAATTCGCGCGCCACTGAAAGATACTGACGATGGGGTGTGTGTCACGTTTGGCAACGCTTACAACGAGTGGCGAAAACGTGCGAATCTTCTGACGTGAGTCTAAAGAATGCAGGAAAAAGGGTTATGGTGATGATGGGCAGCGATGAAAAAAATTACCAAAATGTTGGTCATGCTCAGTCGAGCCTCATGTGGGTGCGTTTTTACATTTCTAACACGAATTGCAGTCCGCTACTTCACAATTGACGGAAACGGCAGGTACGGTCTGGCAGGTAAGTTCTCGGATGTCTTAATTCTCTGACGTCCGTCAGGCGGACATACCACTTGACATTTAATAAAAAAACTGACTCTTAATTGGGTCATGGTCGTATAGGTACGAGTGAATTCAGAACAACACGGCAAGATAGACACGGTGGAGGCAGTGACACTTACTAAAGAAAGGAGAGAAAAAGAAACTGTCAGAGGCCACATCTGTGTGTTCGGCTGCCAGGTGAAAGTGCCTGTCCCACTTCGACGTCACTAGCGCCCGCATGGGGGCGTGGCGTCATTAGTGCTGTGACGTCATCTCTATTTCCGAGGCGACCAACGGACGCGTGCAGTCGGTTGGTCACCACGTGAGAGCGCGGAGCTGACCGGATACTTGGGATACCGCCGAAATGACCGGATACCTGGGTTCCCTAAACGAACGTCAGCAAGTCGCTCTGAATCAGGTAGCTGTCTGAAAGTACGCTCTTGTGTGTGTCAGGCGCGTGTGCATGCCTAAACAACACTGTGTGCCGGTTCGATCGAGTACAGAATGCAAGTGTTTACTTCTGTCCTGGGAAAAAAAGATAATGGGAAGGGGAAAGGGCGCTTGCGTTTGCAGACTTGATGCTTCATTTCACACTTTCAAACAGGAGAAGTTGACAGACTGGCCGCATATAACATATCCCAAAGCTACACAAAGGGCGGCTTGCACGAAGAACTTTACTTGTAAGTAAATTGGCGGCAATTCGCTGCGGTAGTCCTGAGGCCATGGCACTGAGCTCGAGCTGGCGAGTTTTGACCGCTAGCGGGGCCGCATTCCGATGGAGGCGAAGTGCGAAAACACTCCTGTACCTTACATTGGATGCACGTAAACCAACACTAGGAGTTCAAAGTTGATCCGCAGCCCCACTAACGGCGGGGCCTCATGTTCAGATTGTGGTACTGCCACGTAAAACCACTAAATTTAGTCCACATCATTTTAAAGCGACAGGCGTTGCCGCACAATAAGTTGCAGAAGGCAGAAGTAGCGACACTTGCGCGAAACGTTTCACCTTTGACACGGGACAACTTGCGCGTATTGTGCGGCAAGTGACTGTCGCCTGTGGCCGGGCTTTAAGTCTAAAGCAACATTGGGCCCGTGATGCCACAGCAAGCCGATTCACACCTTAAGGGTTCTTGCAACGGTATGGACGTAAGGGTGTAAGTTATAGACAGAAAACACCCCTGAGGGGTTTATTTATTTATTTATTTATTTATTTATTTATTTATTTATTTATTTATTTATTTATTTATTTATTTATTTATTTATTTATACATACTGCAGATCACATAACGTGGTGCAAGCAGGACGGGCATTTTTAACAAATCACATTGAGTATATGGGTGCAGATAGATTATGTTTTACATCCAGATACAAATAAATAGCAAAAATGAACACAATGGCTAAAATGTATACAATGCTACACGATGGCAAGACGATCGCGCTCTGGTATAGAGTTCCATTGAGACACTGTGCGCGGGAAAAAGGAAAATTTATAAGCATCTGTTCTTGCGAAATATGGCGTTAAAGATCTTGGTTGTTGATGTCGTGTATGTCTTGTGCATAGGGGGGATAAATACAAGGAAGGATCAATAGCGAATTGCTGGGTTAAATCGGTTTACCGTGTAGCCGCTGCTGTCAAGGTTGAATCACTGCAGCCTCTCAGGCTAATTGATCTGCGTTTTAAAACGCGGCGCAGCTCCTCCAATAGCGTGCACGCTGAGCGCTCACCTTGCCACGCAGTTTCGAAATGCGGTGTCAGACGTCAAGAGACCTTCGGACACGGACGCTTCCCTGCTGCGCTGGTTACGGGGTGAGTGGACGAGAGACAAACGGCCATTGGGTACCACGAGAAAGTATACAAAGTCTTTTTGACTGGCCTATGCGAAATATGTTTCAGTGCATCTAGTGATAATACTCAATTTAGCGTATTCCGTTCTCATCAATTGCAGTGTCGGATATCGTGTCATCCCGGTACATAAACATGTACCGCTACACTCGTAACAATGTGGCGTTTTCGTAGGCCCCCCGCTGTGCATTTAAAAGTAAACGTTCCCAGTTTCCTGTCACCTGAATAATGTTAGCAGGCGCGATTTCTTTTAATTTTTTGTTTACAGTTCGTAAGTTCCGACGGTAGCACCTATAAGAAAAAATATTCAGCATCAATTTATAGGAAGCTTTGTTTCCAGGAGTCACATAAGGACGCCTAGCGCAGTGGTTACTTCGATCGATGTTACCCTTTACCTGACAAAAGGTGATCACAAATAAATATAATCAGGGCCATTATCATTATTTACGGTACACAAACAACACACATCGGCACTACTTTGAACTTAATCATGACCAGGAACATTTGTGTTTACATCATGTGTCCGGCACTGCTTCGCTCTTAAGCCATTGTGTTTTCTTACACAGGGAGAGCCGTATGAGAGGAAAATATGAAATAATCTTATTATTGAGGCTTCGTGAGGTCCCGTTTCAACAAGAACAATACTAGTAAAAAAAATCAACGAAAGCAACAGACCTGCGCAATTTCTCCGGCTCAGAACTCATTCACTGCGACAGGAAGAGGCTGTCGGAGCGAACACCATCGTCTTCAAAAGAACGATGCATTTGCGATAAAGAAAAGTTGGAAGTTAATTTCTGCTTCTTCAATAAAATTAATACTACTTAATTCTTGCGAGGTATTCAGATATTCCAAGTTATCTGCTTTCCTGAAAAAAAAGGAAACAAAATACACGGAAACAAAGTGCCGTTCACCTTGAAAAGCGAATGAAGACAGATGTTCATGCACGGGATACTTTACGTTTGATTGGCATAGACTGTTTCGCTGTCACCTATTTTGTTTTCATGAGTAAGTTAAGAATTGATGAGTAGGCTATATTCGGGCACAAGGCCAAGCCTCGAGCGACTAAATCGTTTTGGAAAGCTCTTGGAGCAGCCCCCTCCATTTTTGTCGTTCTCATAATTAAGATTCATAAAATGCAAAGTAGAAGGAACAGTAAACATATGCGGCGTGTAATACCTCTTGGTATTTCAACTCGAAATTTAGTCGCATATCGCATTTGTAAGGATATCGGATGGTTCCAACCTGGTGGTCATTAAGCCGAAAACATGTGACCGTGAGACGATGAAGTCCGTAAGCGTCCCCTGCATAATTTGCGCAGCTGCACACAGACATGTTTGCTCTACGGTCACCTGGCGGCCCCGTTCACTCTATTTGTCCACCTTCCATAGTCACTTGCTCGCGGAAGCCTTTCCTAGTGCAAACTTAGATAGTGATTCACTGACGAAAGCTGTGGAGCCTAAAGAAGATGTACATTATGGATGTGTGCGGTGCATTTTAGATTAGCCAATTCAACGAAAGAACAAATAATAAACAAATCTTTGCTGAGCTTTACTGTCCGCACCCTGAAAGCTACGAAGGGCAAGCTGATTGCAGGGACAGCAAAGCGTACTACAGTCGATGGCAACCTAACGATTAAAAGCAAGCTCCACACGGAAACACGCAATGCACCTGCCCTTCACCTTCAGAAGAGAGCCGAGCCAGCTGGAGTGCAATCGCAGCTTTGTGACTTCACTTTGACAATGTAAACTCAAAACTAATAGGAAGAAAATATCGTTGTTTCGAGCTCAAATGTTACTTTTGGCTGAGCAGTGACATCGGTATCACCCACAGAATTCGCACATGCATTGAGGTTTCGTCCTGAATCCAGTGACACAAACACCGATCTACACGGACAAAATAGTTCCAAACATGCGGAATAGTCAGGAAATAAGCGAACCTCATTGGCTGGCGAATTCTTTGTTTTGTATGTATATTAAGTACGATGTATTGTATGCGCGATACGTTATATTGTACTACAGTAAAAGCTCGTTAATTCGAACCCCAAGGGGTAGCCGCTTCAGTTCGAATTAACGAAAGTTCGAACTAACGAAAGTGAAGGAGAGCAACAGTACACTGCGATTTGGAAGCAGTAGGGCATGTCAGAAAGTGATGGCGTGTGCCGCGGGCACACGCCATCTTGAAGTCGAAGCTCTGGGTCCGACTGTGCCACACTATCGATGTCCACCGAAACGAACGTTAGCCGAGGCTTAACACCACCACAATGAATCGCGATGGCCGATACCTCCTAAGCTGAAAACAGACGTGCACAACCGATGAAGACTGCCGAGACAAAGACGCTGAACATGTGAAGGTGGCGAAGGCCCTGATTTGTTGGTTCTTGATTGCAAGCGCAGCTGCGACGTACTTGATTCGCTGTGTTACGATGGCGCTTGCCGTGCCATCTCCGCACAACATGCATCTGTACAAGATTTGCAAAGCCTCCGAGATTCGCAACGGGCATGAAGTCTCGGAGGTTACGTAGAACGGAGCGGCGGCAGCCGCCGCTGCCTTCTGGCTGACCCCGCGTCGGTTAGATTTTTTTCCAATTTTGCCTTCTCTCGCCGTTCTCTCCGTTTCGGAGGGAATACAGCCTTGTGTGTAGGCAGTAGGCGCGTTTCTCTGGCCGTGTGCCAGGCGAGCGTAGTTCGAATTATCCGTGAGGGAACCTTCTCGCGTTCGAATTAACGGACTTTTTTATACATACACTTCTGTGGAGCTTGGCCGGACCAAATCGTACAGTTCGAATTATCCATAAATTCGAATTATTGAAGTTCGAATTAACGAGCTTTCACTGTATATGTTTATAGCACGCTTGCACACGTGCCTGCGGATGAATACATTTTCTTGTGAGGTATACAAATTGTGCTTGAGTTGGAGAGCGCACTTATAACCTTTTAATGCTTAGGTTGTCACCGACTGTAGTGACAAGTACAGTTACATGCAAATTCTGATCACGCAGGCTTATTACAAAATTACAAAATTATTAATGACGCGCAGACAGTCTAACGAAAAGACAGCATACGCTCATTCATAAAGTTGCGTTAAAGTTCACTGGTATTTTCGCCTGCAAGTTAAACAGTTGTATACAGCGTAAAACGCTTCAGGCGGTGTAGCCTTATTTCTTTTCACCAATATACGCTCGCGGCTCAGCACGCACGAAGCGTGTGCAGGTAATTACAGCATTCATAGCGATCCCTGATGTGCCAGTGACTGTGTTGCACCGAAGTATACATATTACTTAGGAAAAGAAAATCAGCCTCACTAAAATTATTCTAAGACTGCAGGCACGGTCTGCAGGCACATACGTTGTCATGGAAACGGGCGTATGCTTGGCTTCAATAGTTGGCGCAGAGCTCGAAGCAACGAAGAATAAACCTCCGGAACAGGTTCACCTTTAGCTAATCAAAATCGGGGGCGTATTGGCAGTGATAGCAGGCCCGCTATCTTCTACGCCGGCAGAAATAAGAAAACTGCCTGGACGGTGGCAGCGGATATGAAACGTGCGCGTCAGGTACTCGAAAGATTCAGAGAGTGCTTGAAAATTTCGAACAGCACAGATTTTACCTTATATGCGTTCTATAGCAGCAAATTTCGCGCTCATGTTTGCGGGCGATTCATGCACCCGTGCGGCAAGTATAATTCTTGATCTATAACGCATGACCCGCACCTCGAAATGCAGCTCGGGACTTCGATGTGGGCCGGGCGGATAGCATGTACCGTCATGTGAGTACCAATTCTGCACAATTAACCCGTAGTTCTTGATCAATGGCTAGGCCGTTGCAGAAAGTTGAAATGACACTTTCTTTCTTTCTTTCTTTCTTTCTTTCTTTCTTTCTTTCTTTCTTTCTTTCTTTCTTTCTTTCTTTCTTTCTTTCTTTCTTTCTTGACGGGCATGTAGGATATCGAATGGCGAAAGCAAAACGGGGTAGACGACATGCTGAAAAACTACAAGACTCCGCAGGTATACACTATTACGCCTCCTGTTTATATACTTCCTGTTTATATGCATATGGTAGGTCTGACGTTGACAGAAAATAAAAAAATCATGCATTCATTCTAGTGGCTGCTGCGCTTGCGATTTGTCCATCACTGATAACATTGCATAGGATTAAGGAATGGTGTGGTCAATTTTGGGGGAAAACGCGGTAAAGTGTAGGAAGTCCTCCAATTACATTGCACGTACTATCTGGCTCTTAAAGAAACCGCAAAAGCGGAGGAATCTACAGATATCGATATTTCATGTAGTCGTCATCGCTATAGTGGCTATCTGTGGCCTTAATTACGAGATTTTTTATTTCCCCTAAAACATCGTGAATATTCGGCATAGACATTTTCACCCGACAGTAATTTCACTACAAACCACAATTTTATTTGCTGTAACTGGTACCGAGGATGCTGAAGCCATTCTACTACACTTGTGGAGGAAGTACATAGTTAACTGCAGGGCTACTTAAGTTTACAATGGTGGCGGCATCCGCGCTAGTTACGAATGGAAACGAATTGTTGAAAATGTTATAAAGTGGGCGCTAGTAACTTTTTTTTTTGCATTTCTTGCCGACCATGACACCTTGTTCTTTGCGAGATTCTCTGGTATCTAAGGAAGGTGCAACAGAAACAAAGCTTCTTACAGTATACCCTCCTCTCCTCGTGTGCAGATCGTGAAGGAAAACTTTCCCGGCGCAATACTGCATCCGTGTAAAGATGGCTGCCCTATGTGGATAGTTCCAGCAGGCATCAACGTAAAAGGTCAGCTTTGTTATTTCAGGGTGAATCGCAGATGTCATGCCATAAGCGTTTCCTCTCGCAGAGATGCGATTACTGTATTTTCCAAGCTATAGTTAAAGGAATTACACAGAAATGAAGCGTGGCGCAGAATATCTGTAGTTGCGACGACCATACGCACACTTTATAACAAGAATGAGACCCGTTGGCTCCTGCGATATTTGACCGTGCCAAATCCCACAGCAAAATTGACAAAATACTGGGAAAAACTGACTTAATGAAGTGGAAATCAAACGGTGGAAATAAAAGCATGTGCTAGGGTAATTGGAAAGGGATGTTTCGTGATCGCAGATTCTGCTAGTTCGACAACAGTGTTATGCATAGTATGCGAAAATTTGTGCAATTTCGCAAATGACCGCGAAGACGACTGTGAAACTCTGCAAAAATACTTGTTTTACAGTCCGTTGGAAACACGTGCAGTACTCATGTGTCGCCACTCCCTAGATTCGCCCGAGAAGTATACGCTGGTCTAGTTAGCGTTTTGCGGCGATACATGTTTATGCGTTCACTCTCCTAGTCATCTTGACGTCCATTGGTATCCGTCGCTGGAATCGTAGATTGAATCACCGCGGGTGTTAGGCCTCGTCAGGAGACATCTTAGTCTCCTTTAGCCTCTCCCCGCGGACATCTTGTATTGTTGTCCGAAATAAAATAAATAAATAAATAAAAAACATTGACAGTATGTTATTAAGCAATAAGGTCGCAGTGACCCACGGGGATTGTAATTCTAGACTAGACTTGCAGATTGACAGCCGAACATTCTACATCTCAGCCAGTCACTCCACTGATGCTGCAGCTCAGACTGCTGCTTTCTGACAATACTGAGCCTGACCTCCTTGAGCGCTTGTCAGTATGATTGTCCATGTTCTACAGATTATCCATAAACCAGTAGCGAGATCATATAAATCAAAGGAAGCCTGCGGTCGCAACATGCGAAACGCAGGTTAGAAAGAGGAGCAAGAAACAGTCGTGTCTTTCCGTTGCTCCACCCCTAGGGAGCACCACCTGCAAAAGCGAAGGCAAGTGAGGGGGAAATTCTGGGCACCGTAAAATTCCTCCATATTGTCAAATTCGCCATCTTACTCGTTGCGATTGGCTCACAAGGTTGGTATGACCTCTCTAATTGGCTAAAGAAGGGTGCCATTGCAGAATTTGGCAATATGCCGGAATTTCGCAATGTCAAGGATGTCACGCCAGGCCCACTGAGGCAACAATTGACGACTGTTTTTTTCGTTCTTCTCAAAAGAAAATTGCTCGCGGGAACCTGCGAATGTTTACTGCAACCGATGCCACGCGAAATAGTGCAAGACATACCGCGCATAATATTGCGCCAGCTATCGCGTCGCTAATTCTCATTATGTGGGCAATTGCAACTTAATTTTTTAGCCTGGCCAACAGCGCAGTTGACAAAGCAAAAGCAATGAAAACAGCAGACATACGCTTTCCTGCTTGTCGCATCTGTCATATTTGCCTCTTATAACTTCTTTCGCCAGCCAGTCCTCACAAGTCACGACATTCAGTTAACATTCCTTACAAGTGTCACACTGTGAGCCCTGATTAAAAATACGCGTATAACAGGTACAGTGGCCTTTTACCGTAGTTCTTGTTTCTCTGCGACCTTTTATTCCAAGTTCTTGCTTCATTAGCGTCTCTCCTTGTGTCGCAGCGTTCCTTGCAGCGTTGACAACAGAGGCCGTACAACGCCACTGCATTTACTAGCTGGAGTACTTGGAGTCGCTCAAGAGAACGTCTTCAAGGGAGGTGAGTGGGTCTGTCGATGTACCGAGTGTCAAGTGAGACAGAGAGAGGGGGAAAACCAAGGAAGACAGGGATGTTAAGTAGATGGACGTTTGGTCGGATACCACGCACGGGGAGAAAGGGATGATGAATTGAAAGAAAGAACAGAAGGAAGGAAGGAAGGAAGGAAGGAAGGAAGGAAGGAAGGAAGGAAGGAAGGAAGGAAGGAAGGAAGGAAGGAAGGAAGGAAGGAAGGAAGGAAGGAAGGAAGGAAGGAAGGAAGGAAGGAAGGAAGGAAGGAACGAAGGAAGGTAAGAAACAACAAAAGAGAATTCACATACAAAGTAGGTGACAGAAATTGCCCATAAGCGCACTTTCAGGGTTGTTCATTATTATAAATTTTTGGAGCGCGCGAAGCTTTTTGGGATGATGTTGAGAGACACCATGCACCCAGAATCATTGCCCCTGCAAAGAGTTGGCCGTTGAGTTGACCGCTATGAAGTCATTGACATTAGACGTCCAAGCGGCTGCAGTGGCTGATGAGGTGCTCACTGGTCTCTTCACAACTGCAGTAGTTGTAATATGAAGGAGTCAGCCACTCACAAGAGGCAGAACGACGAATTTGCGAAGAATACATCCAGTCAAAGTCAAACTGATGTGGTCAATAAAAGAGGTAGAGTTATATGCCACGGCGACAGCATAGCATATAACTATATATATAACTATAACTATATATATAACTATAACTATATATAACTAACTATATATAACTATATATATGACATATGACTATAACAATATATAGCGACATATGACTATATGTCGCTGTGACGCCACAGCGACAGCACTCTTATGCGTGCAATTTTTCTAGAAATGATTGTTGACTAACCCGTAGAAGCCTGCTCCATACATATGAGCGCTATCACATACGCCAAAGATAGACATAAAGGAGAAAGGCGATATTTTACAGCAGAATGAGGCGTACGATTTTATTAGGTAACTGCACGAAATGCTCACCTATTGCTACCTATTTAACGTCTCTTCAATCAAGCAACTTTTGGCTGTTAGAGAGATGGAGCCCTCGCTCTATATATTGGTACAGTAACAGGAGGGTGTAGGAAAATAAGGCCGAAGACCACTGTGCATTTCTTTGACTGTAAAATTGAAGTTCAAAGCCAAGCAGCCGACAGGGGGCTGTTTCAACCTCGAACACTCATGTAAAACCTTTCCTCAGAATCTCAACCACCTCCCCCATCTGCTTCCGGTACAACCGCGGGCAGTTGTAGTATTTGGCTGCTTTTCATCTTCATATCACCACAAGTTAGATCACACGTCCAAATGAGATTTCTTTTGTCACCGATGACCTACCGCGGAAGGCCCATATGACAGAGCAATGCGTGAAAACACTTAAGCTTACCGACTTGGTTGAATGCGAGCTGACCATCATCATGCGAAGGAACACTAAAGGAAAGATTCAAGCTTGCCGCCCTGGTAGAGGAAAGTTGACCCACGTATATACCTACACTACAATGCGCACTGAATCCTGTGTTTTCACCTAACTCTTGATGCTTATAATCGCCCGTTGTGGCACTGTATAAAGTTGAAGTCAACGCGTCAAAGTGCAGAGCAATAGAAGAAAACAAGTTCGCAGAGACACTCAAGACTGCTTACGCGTGGGAAGGCGAAAGTATTATACCGTTTTTAGACCTCGGAACGCCACGAACTCGCTCATGCTATGCACTTATGACGTCGCGCCACCTCATCACCATTGGCTGCGCCGTCACGTGCCCAATGACGCACGCACTTGGCAACACCTTAAGTCAACCAGATGGCTGCGACATGACATATGCGATGACGCACCTACTAGGCACACATTTAATGGCCGCCAGAATCGTGGAGCCGCCGTGGCCTCGGGGAAGCGCGCTCTTCTCGCGCCGCAGAGGTCCGGGTTCGATTCCCACCGAGATCGAAATGTACCAAATTTTATTGTCAAAGCCACTTATTTACTTTGTTTACAGAAACATCCCTGAGAGATCTGACGTCAATCCGACCATTTTGTGACGTGTTCTTGCTCTTTGTGCCATCGGCCATTTTTGGTACCATCTATCTATCTATGACGGATCTTCCCTCAATGGGGCACTTAATGCTTTCGCGTTAGAAAACATTGCTTGTCTTGTAATCTTCAGCCCATTCGTTTATCCTTAGGCAGGCCAAGAACTAGAGACGCAGTACCTGGTGATCGACTTCGACAATTTTAGCATACGCAACGTCTACAGCTGGCAGGGTAAGTCACTCCGCACATTGTTTTGCTCAAAACTTGCGTGTGGGTACGTTCATTTTCGTTGCAATCGATAGTGACATGTTACAGAAGGCAGTGGGCGCCTATCCTACGGGTATCAAATCACGGTCGTTTCTTATTGACAAGGAAGAAAATACAAACTCTTGCTATTCTGAAGCAATTGATTTCTATAGAATAATAGAAAGCAAGTAGAAGTAAAGGGAAGCTAAAAGGCAAGGCAAGGGTTGCTTGCCAAATGTTTATTCAATATCTTTCTAAATCTATCTCCTTTCTCTCGCTTCTCCTTCTCCCTCCCCCAGCATAGGGTAGCCAACCTATTGACTGGTTGACATCCCTGCCTTCCCATATTACTCTCTCTCTTCTAATGATGTATTCATCCGGTTGTACCGGAGAGCGCTGGCAGCATTACAAAGATAATGTAAAGAAACTTTAAGGTTATATTAGGATAATTATCGAGTCAAATACTGTTAATGAAGCTTCATAATTGACTTCTGAACGAAATTATGTTCACAGTAAAACTTCGTTTCTTCGTTGCCGTTATTGACTTAAGAAAAGCGCACTACAGGGCAGAGACGACAGAGGATGCGCACAGCGCTGACTTCCAAAATCTGCTTTCGAAAGTACGGACATATATAAAAAGACCGATACCGAATGCTGTTGGAAATCAGCGCTGTGTGCGTCGTATTGCGTCGTTGTCCCGTATTGCACTGTTCCAAATTAAAAACGATCGATCAACAAGTACAAATTTAGTTGCGTTATTACGCAGATTCTGACGGGCTGCCGTCATTCTGAAACGACCGGTGAAATACGCCGTACACACGTGTTGTATACGGTAGCGGTACACGTTACTTCTCGTTTTACTGAACTGCACGAACATTTACCGCGCACTGTAACATAATAAATTCCTGTTTTTACATGCCCAGACTTTTGTGTAGAGCGCTAGAGCGATGGCATAAGAAGGAATGAAATAGTAATGAGAAAGCAGCCGCTAGTTTTAAGGTGCTGTGTAGAATACCATGCGGCCTGTGTGCCCATTGTTCGCAAGCATTGCCTCTCGAACCGGCCAGCAACACACGGACACTATTTTACTTGCTTCACGGGGCACCGAATCAGTGCATCAGACAGAAGCGTGGACGACTCCTACAAGCGTGGACGACTTATACAACACGCCATTTCATGTGGCAGTAATTGAGCGAATTGATGGTTTTACGGAGGCCATCAGCTGCCCACCTCTTCTTAACCGTTTGAGAAATAGCCAGCCTTCTTTACAGATCAGGGTTAGGATAATGAATAAAGGGAAAATCAGACATCCACCCGTTCGTAGCAATTTCTACAAAGGAAAGTCGTACGGGTTCCTCGAAAGAAAAGCCTCATAGTTGAAGAAAAATTCGTCCTGGTTCGGGACTCGAACCCGGGACCACCGCCTTTCCGGGGCAGCCACTCTACCATCTGAGCTAACCAGGCGGCTAGCAGATGGCAGGGCGAAGTCAAATTTGTCGACAACACGAAGCAATGGCAAGAGTTTGACGTGGGTGGATGTCTGATTTTCCCTTTATTCATTACTTCGCTCCACCTTGCAGGTTTTCGCAGAATTACTACGTCAGGGTTAGGATAATGTAGCTATTATATTCCAATGCTATTCCTTTTCTATTCATATCCATTTCCTATTAGTTTACGTCAGTGGTCCTAGTGGCTCTTATATTACGTTATCACCGGCATCGGCCGGCCGTGAGTGGTGTTTGATAAGAAAGATACATAATCGAAAGAAAAGAATACTTAAATCACACCGGCTTAGTTTTTATTAGTCTGCCGGCTGTGCAGCAGGATAACAACAACAATGGTGAAATGGTGAGCAGAAGTCGCATGTCATGTGCTTATGGTGTCTTTCTGGCAGTGCAGTGGTCAAGGCAATCACGGATGTGCTGCAAATGATGGAGGACCACTTCCCCGAGTGCCTTGAAAAATGCATTGCCATTAATGGTAAGTTTTTGCTTGTTTTTACAGTGCATGGAAAGTAAGAGCCTCTTTTACAGCCCCATGTGCAGTCATCTAATGAATTGTGTACGGAGAACAGGCAACGACTAGTTTGCGAAAACGCGAGATGAGCGACATCTGTAGCTCCGGGCGTGAAGTAATGCTGCGAAATTAGCCTCAGTTCCGCAGGCGAACAATATTTTTTTGAAGCTTCTGGATCATTGATTTTAATGTCAGAATTCTGTGCCCTTTTACGCTGTGACGAATGACCAGCGAAGCTGTTAATGTGGGCCCTTTAATAGCGAACTGCACTTCCGCCGTGGGTAGTCCCGGCATTGCACCATCTTCGGACGCGGCCCACATATGAAAAATTCTTGGTCTACATCCATGGAGACGAGATACGTCAGAACCTAGACATAAACGGCCTCCCTGTAAAAAGTGTATTTTTAGGAGAGGGGATGGGGGCCGGGCTGGGGATCAATGTATGCTCCTTAGCGCGGCGGTAACCAAATTAAACTGTACTAATACGTTTATAGCCATCTTAAAAGACACCCAAGTAAGCGGCGCGTCTTGTAGAAAAACAGACCAAGGTAATAAAAACACAATCCATTGGAAAAAGTATTTCTTGAAATTCATGTCAATTAATCTAAAACATACTTTGTGCATTACGTTTTCATGCATGTTTCGGTAGAAGACCACGTCGTCTGCTTTCTGGAGTAGAGAACGGAAGAAATTTGTGGGCTAGTTGGTTGGCAAGCCTGCTTGAATATGTGTACTCAAACGGGCTCCTAGATCGCCAATAGACTTCGGCCTCGCACGGCCTCTGCCCGAGCGGCGGCCATCGCCCCTGGATGATGCTGACGTCTGCTGCCTGAAACCTACTCTCCCTTTCCCCCTCTATCCTCTCATCTTTCTTTCCCCGTCCCCATCCCCATTACGCTGCGCCGTGCTCCCAAATGGGCTGCAGAACTAAGCGTATTTTCCCTCTCCCGAATCACGAAGAAGAAGAAGTTGGTTGACCATTGCTGTCGTAGACGCGGTACCCTTCTATGCACACGTACAATCATAGAAAGTGGCGAACACAAGCACTGTATTTTTGCCACTTTCTGTGATCATCTTTGTATCTGTAAAAAGGCGTTGCGTCTAGAATAGTATTGAAGTTTGAGGAGATTGAGGAGGAGTTTGAGGAGGAGGAATGGTGCTAATAAATACAGGTTGGCAAGTGAAGCGGGAAACAACGCGAATTTTAGTTGGCGCAGCGTTTCCGCACGCGTAAAGTCAGAGCAGCAGAATTATAGAGATATATTTTTATTTCAGTACTGTAGAGAAAAGAAGTGGAAAAAAGTTTGAGACACTGCGTATCCCCATTATTTCGCAGATTATATTGTGCGATTAGAAGCACATAGCGCATTCTTGCAGATGTAAGTGCTTCTGACGTTTCCTTTCATCTGGGCTGTTCAGCTCATTGCGCAACACATTTGCCGTCGCGTCACGTTTCGCGAAATTGAAAATCCCGAAATTCTTTGCAATTTAGGGTTTCCGTAATTAAAGAAGATCGTACAGAGTACGCGGCGCGACGGACAACGTGGCAGAGAAAATGCAACTAGACGCTTGCCACATGATTGTAATTTTAATGAAATCAAGAGTTCCGCGAAAACTCGTCTGGTCGAGATTGCTCATAGTCAAAGGTGAAAGGGACGCCCACCACAAAGAAATAAAACGAAAAGAAAAACTAGATGTTTCGGCTCCCATACCTAGGCCTTGTTCAAAATCGATTGTTCACAATTGCGAACAAGGCCCCCGTATGGGAGCCGAAACGTCTTGCTTTTCATTTTCTTTTAATTTTCTTTGGTCGGCGTCCGTTTCACCATTGACTGTGAATATAGTTTTGTCGTCCAACCGCTCTTTCGAGAACAGTCGCTGGCTAACGTGATCAGACGGTCAACATGATTGCAATTATACATTCGTTCTCTCGCAAGCTAGCCTAGCTTTTAAACCCTGCATTCTGTTCTAAACCGAATACATAGCACGAACTAGTTTTTTCAGCCACAGGGATTGAATACTTAATTTAGGTCAACTTTTATTTAATATCGGCAAGGTGATATGCATGTTTTTTATATCAGTGGCTTGTTAGCAACCGTGCCGACTTCATTAATTATTTACTAATTAATTAATTAATTACAGGTATTAGCAACTTATAGGGAACATTTTAATCAACCCATTGGGTAGTATTGTACTGCGCATGCTGATTTGTTACGTTATTGTGAGTTTGCTACCGGCTTTCACGGTATTTCACAGCAACACCTGCAGTTGACGTAGATTCGAAGCTGAATTCATCTGGATACCAGCTTTTTATTTGAAGTAAGCTAAGCCCTCCTGATGAGAAAAAGAAAGCAGAAATGTAAGCGAAGAATACACCCTGTTAGTAACCGTGCATTGTTACTATGCCGTCCATTATTTCCCCAATGCTTGCTGATTGAACTACGCTGAACGACCGGCGCAGCGCCTAGCTTCTTCCCCATCCTGTGGAGACTGATTCGGCCATTCCTGACCCAGAGGACGGCGGACAAAGTGGAAGTCTTCGGTAAATGTGAGCATTCACCACGGAGTAGTTCACCTAACTGTTAGCAGTGTTTGGAATTACTACTTTGGCTCATAAAGTGCAACTGGAAAGACTCTCCACAGGCTTTGTTCTGTCCGCGCATCGGTGCCTTTTGTTTGTTTTTGTGGTTGGATAATGTCGCTGTAGCACTTGTCGCTTTACACACAAGGCCATCGGGCGACACGTGTGAGCCCTGCAATGACCTAAGAGGCCGTTCTTGAACATAAATCTCTTCATATAAGCCACTCCGAAGCACTTGAGGTCGAGCTGGGCTACTCTTCCTTATAATGTAGGCAGATACCTGGGTGCTACTAAAATCTGATGTAAGCCCGCTACAATACGCCATGTTGAAAACTGTGGACATTAACGCTTCCATGCGCGAAAGTTTGGCAAAGGTCAGAGACAAAAGTTAATCGATACAGAGGACAAGTATTCGTCAAATGAGGCTGACGAGAAAGCACATAATTATCTTGTAGACTTGTCAAGCCAACTTCATCTTTTATATGTTATTCCATATTTTTCCCTGGGTGCATGCGCAATATGGCGTGTTCTTAAAGAGAACACTTGAACAGTATTCAAGCCAACATAACGTGAACGTACCACAAGATGACAAACAAGCGCTTGATGTGGTGCATCAGGCAGATGTCTACATTCAGAAGACCTTCATTTCAAAACTGAGAACGAAATCAGTCGTGAGGTCATAATTCGATGTTCGGATAAGCTGTGGGCTTTATGGTATATCATCAAGCGTAGGAAACAGTTTTCGTTGTGCGAATTTTCCAAGTTGGCCATCTGTAGATTCTCTTTCGTTTATCTTCCGTAACACGAGGTGAAGATAACGTCAATAAATGCACAAAGTACGATAAGTAAGGAGGTGTAGAAGGTTGTCTACACATTTAAAGGCATTGAGCGAAGAAAATCAGGCGCTCTTGCTATGGCAAATTCGATCTCCCTGTGTTTAATGAAGCTGTTGACAACTGTCCATGCCCTTCTCAGTGGACGGCTGGAAAGAGCTTTTGCTGAGCATCATAGACGCAGCATCTCTTCCGGCCCACTGGGGCGGCGACATGGTGGGACCAGGCAACGACCCGAGATGCAGGCACAAGGTCAGCTGAGTGAAGGGTTAGCACAATATGCGCATGCTTCCGCGGTACGAGTGATTCGCTAAACATTGGCTTGCCTTATCACGACTAGCACTGCGGATGTAATGTGCGTAGGCACATGGTGAACCCGTACTAATTACTAGGCAATTGTTGATGGTGATGTTGAATACATAGCACGAAATGACTTTTCACCCGCAGGGGCTGAATATTAAATATCGGGAAAACAAAATGTTTCTTTTTATATTGATGCATGGCTCGCTAGTTTCCAGTTCGTGTAATCTTCAAGCCATTTTATGATGTACAGCTCTCAGTAGTGAAGCCACATGTAACTGCTAGTTACATTAAATATTTAAAATGTTAAACACACAACGCTGCAGTTCTGCAGTCTTGCGCTTCCATATGTTCTTCTTGGTGTTGTTATTTGTGCTCTAAAGTTGCGAAAGTATGGGCGTCAAATTGTGAAAGGGACTTCTCTGAAACAGCCTGTCAGAGATCTGATTATTTCTGATTCTTGGGTTCACAGTTTCATTCTCCAATCAGTCGTATAGTCAGTGCAGAGAACGGATCGGATAACAATGCAATTGGCATAGGTCGTGTACAAGACAGAACCCAGGATGGCTAAACGTGTCACGTGTGCGATGATCTAACAAGATGCTCTGTGGGTATTTTGCTTCAAGACATCGTTTAATTGCGTTCCATGTAATACAAACCACGTACTAATGTACACGTCTTCAGATCCACATCAGCTGTCAAAGAATGTTTCCTACATTCGGTCGTAGCGGTGACCGCAGTGGCAGTGTGCGCTACCGTTTAATCTGGACATGGCGATCTAGGCTGCTTCGGTACTGCACTTTGTGCACTGATACAACTAAGCGTTTCGGGTGTTCCAGTTGTTTCTTGGGGAATCGTACAGCGGAATCGTTCGTGCCTGCAGGTGAACTACGGCGGTCGCTTCGAGGAGGGCGTGGAACGAGGCGAATCACTGTTCGGCGAAGCTGGCGTCGAGCAGCGTACCGTCAGTCGCCGCGACCGGTGGGAGCTGCAGGTGGGCGTCACCAAGCCGGGGTCGCGAATCAGCTGGCGATTCCAGGTGGCCGCCGGAGATCTGGCGTTCGGGTTGCGCTTGCTCGCAGGAGAGCCCCTGCTGCCTTTGCGACGCGTGGAGACATGCAGTCATGCGCCACAGGAAGGAAGCTGGCTCTGCGATTCGCCTGGGACATGTATGAACCAGCACGATCCTGTGCTTCTATTCTTTTTGTCCATTGTCACGACTAAGTATAAGAAGGCATTGGCGCCAACAACATCGCATGAATACACGCAAAGCGCCTCGAGCGGCCGGTTGCGCGGCAATTTTCGGTCGATTCTCGAGCTTCTTTTGGGTTTGGAAAAATGCCTTTATGTAGCACGTATTGAGCAATAGTTTTCCATGTTGCTCTGCACGTTTCTCATTGACGCTTCTAATCTAATAAATTTGACAATTTGGTTAATTAATTAAATCTAATCACGTAATAAGGCGGAATGCCAAAAATACCTGAGTATCTCCAACCGACGGCAAACAACGTTATTCTGTCCAGCTACGTGGCGCTGGCATATATTTAAAGTTTGGCTCAAGTTACGTGGGACACCCCACTTCAACACGAAAATGAAATGTCACAAATACAGCGTCATTCTCTTTCAACGAAAACGCTACGTTCACTTGTTAACCTAGTATAAGTACAATGCCAATAGGCACCAAAATCTATTTTAGGACAGCTGCTTTCTCTGCACGTTAACTAACACAACTACTGCAGACATGGTGCTCTAGGACTGGTACAATGAGCTGGTCTGTTGTGTACAATACTTGTGAATGAAATTGTCGTACAAATATCAACTCGTCTGCTAGTCGTACGGGCAAATGGTTTGAAGACGATAGGTTGCGACAAGCTGACGGCGCCATTTGTGTGTGAGTAAGTGAAGTGCCGGTGGTGAGCTGCAGCGTGTGGAAAGTATAAAAAAAAGAGAATGAACACGAAACACGTCTTAACCAGTCTTGACAATTCAACAGAGGAAACACTGAAAGTGTTGTAAAGTAATGGACCATAACGACGCTATTATACTATAATACTGTACTATAATATAATACTATAATAATGGAAAGTAATGACTATACCCTTCCATTAGTTATAGCACAAGCGCTTCGCAGTAGCCACTAATTCTATCGAAGATGGCACGGGGATCGAGGCCCACATACACGCGTGTGCTTTGCTGCTGGGACTTCCCATATTACTAAACAACGCCTCATCTATTTGGACTTATGTGCCTATTGCAAACCAATAGATCCTCTCATTACGGTGAGGGACCCTTCAATGTCGAATGCATTCGGAGGCCGATGCTCACTGAGTTCGCGTTTCGCCACTGTCTCGGGATTATATTTCCCTTTTTCACTTCTTTAATAGTTCTTCCGAAGTGTATTCCAAGGCTACAAGTGTGATGCTCAAGAAGTATTCTGCACTAGAGGCATGATGATAAGTTTCGCCAGCTTGCTGACATGTGCGCACATATATCTCCACGCACAGGGTTTTTTTTTTTATTGAATCCTCATCGTGTGTCTTCAAAATGGTCCTAGATTGAGTGTGCGACCTTGCGCTCAGTCGCAGAGCGTCGCAGTCACTGATACACAGCCAGAAACTGCTGCCGACCACACGGCATTGTACGCCCAATGCTGTACACGTACAGATGCTTCGCGCACTCCCAACGTTTCACGCGTCAATGCTGTTAGCCTGTAATGTTGTACACCCTGCACTCATTCGTCTGGTAACGACAAAGCCAAGACACACTAAGTCGTTAAGATGCAACTTTGTGCTTCTCGTTGACCTTGATGGTCCTGGCTTGCCAAGTGGTTTTGCTCTTTGAAGCTGCCGTCGACGAAGCCACAAACTGATGACACAAACTACAAATCGATGACAAACTAAGCGCGCGGATATTTATTGTATTATTTTTTGTCAAAATGGTTGATCGTACATTGTACCTTAGTCTATGTTGAAGTAAAATGAAGTAGGGGAATGCAAGTACTTCCAACTATCCACTTCCTTTTCCAATTCATTCTACCTACATATGATCACGCCTTTGACTACAGTCAGTGCTCCAGCATGGCGTTCTAGTGTTGCGCAAGAATGCAAGAACGCATTAAAGTTTTTTTTATGCGAAGCATACTAGCCGCACAACCACGCTCTTCCTTGCTGCGCCGCGCGCGGCCGCGTAGCTACCATATGACGTCATAACAGCTGCAAAAGCGGAGGCTCAACTCGTGCGCTCGCTTGCGGCCGCGTAGCTACATAGCCGGGTCTCAGCTCGTGCGCTCGCCTGCAGGAGTTGTTTCTTCGTCTAGCCGAACCAAATATAGCCAAGCAACAGCAGTTCACCAGGCTAAACAGTGGTTCAACAACTAAAATAAAGGCTAGTATGCTTCGCATCCTGAGCTTAACCTTAGCTAAGCCACAGCCATATTTTTTTTAGAGCCCAGCTCTTGGGTGCTCTTAAGCTAATGAGCACAGCGAAGGATGAAAGAGCGAACGCGGAGCGCAGCGGGGGTGAAGGAACGCGAGGAGGAAAGCGGAGGAGGAAGGTTTGGCGAAAGCGTGAGAAGAAAAGCTTAGTACCGCGCGGGCCCTACGGCGACGACCGCTGCGATGCATTTTCTCACCGATGGTATTCGAAGAGCGCGTCCACCGGCACCACATATGGAAACAAAGTGCTGCATGAGCGGAGGTCTCTCTGCGGCTGCCGCTGTGAGGCGCGTCCACACGCCACCCATGCGCTGCCTCGCGATCTCCCGATTAGCGAGGCAGTTGAGCGACACTCGGCTCCATTTGCAATGTACCGCACGAGCTAGATTTTCCGCGCCAGTCAATATATCACGAAAACGCATAGATTTCGCATTAGGAAGTATCGTAATCGACAGCGAATTTTTCACCCCAGAAAGAAGCGGTACAATGTCTCACAGCGTCTTCGTAGCGTTCTGCGACGAGGAAAGGACTGGGAAACGACAGCCGACTCCGAAGGTGGCGCTGCAGCTTAACACGGCGTTCCAAAGCGTTAGCTTCCACGAGGCGAGAATGGGACAAACTGACACGCTCCCGCTCGAGATGCAAGGAAGCAAGTCGTTAATTACAGTGGCAGAATGGAAATTAAAGCGCGCACAAGTGCTCTAGCTCGTGCTATATTGGACGTGACGTATGCGTGCCAGTCGTGTCAAAGAAGTTTAATCCAGCAAACCCCCTTTATAACGAAATGCTTGGGACCTCCGAAATCCTTCGTTATACAGGTCGCTTCATTGTGAAGGCCGTGCAGCGCACAGCTCACACAAGAACAGGGACAAAGTTATTCCTTCGTTATACAGGCCATTCCGTTCTAGAGGCGTTTGAATGTACTTGGCGTCGGCATGAGAGAAGCGTGCGTACCATTTAAACAGTCGCACTGCTGTTCCTACGGCGGCAGGGGTTCGACCCAACCAAAAATGTGTTTAGAAAAAGTTTATTTCAACAAGAGACGATACGAACACTGAGTGACAATTCCGTCACAGTTCCACCAGGACGATAACATGCACACAAAACGAAGCATTGTATACACGACACGTTCTCAAAGTAGTGTCCAAGTCCTCACTCAGTGACATGTAACCACATAGATCCACGGAAAGCCACGGTTGCACGTAAACTAATTGTCACATTTATAAAATTATGTTCAATATATACAGTGTACACAATGGCTATTATACAACGACGACGTGATAGGGACACTTTACATAATGTTGAAGTAATGCTATGAGAAGCGTATATACAAAAACGATCATGTATACGAGAGCACACACACACACACAGAAATCGCGGGCACCTGCATTCTATGCACATTCAATGAACACTCCTGGTCACCTGGCTACAAGAGCCAGGCTGGTCGAAAATTAAGCTGTATGCGTCCATCAGCAACCGACAAGAGACGGCATGACCACTGTCGAAGGAACTCGTCTTCAACAACGAAGAACAACTCCTCTGGCAGAAACGACAGTAGCTCAGAGTAGACCCGCCCCAGAAGTGGAAAGAGAACACGGCGACGATGCAAGGCCCCCGCAGCAACTAAAAGTCTCTCAAAGCGGCCACGTGAGCAGCGACCAGATGCAATAAAGCGGTTACCTCCAAGGCCACGAACACCAGTACGCACGGTCCTCCAAAATAACCTGGCAACGACGCACTGTAGCAGCACATGTTTATTGGATTCTTGAAGGGCGCAATTGGGACGGAGCGAAGATGGGACTACTGCTCACCGCTCAAGCCTCTCACGAGTTGGAAGCACTTGCCACCCTAGACGCCACATGAAGTCGCGTAGGTGGCCAGGCAGAAATGACGTCGTTATTGCATTCCAAGACACATTATTGGAACGTGCACGGCGCGCTGGAGGAACTAGAGGAAGCAGTAAGGGTGACATAGTACCTACAACACGGTTTTCGGGAACGTCTACATCAGGACATACCCGCTGTATGTGGCGAATAAATGCCACGGCCGTAGAGTAAAATGCAGGCGCGTTTGACACTTGTGGTCTGGAATTTAATGTGCACGCCCGGTAACATGTACCGAATTTTTGTGCCAAGGAAATAGCAGGCAAGTTCGCGCGCGGGACACTGATCACACTGTAACAGACGGAGCAGAAATTGCAGAGCAAGCAGCCGGCAGTGGACAAACACGGATGGGAACGCGAACCCACCGCGAGACCGTCGTTGCCCAAGCGCCGCGCGGCAGACCAGTTCTGTACTGCCGGACCAAAAGAATGAACCGAAAAGGGACTGCAAGGACCTAGTAACCCGTATTGGTGGCTGTACAACGCGACAGACATACCACACTTGGCCAAAAAACACACACAGACTGGGCTAAGTATCTTCTTTCTAATAGGGCAAGTCGTACCCTTGAACATCTTGAATATGTCGCCTTAGATCTTCAAGAATTGAGAGCCACACAGAGTCTGATGTGCCATCATAGGTGTAATCAAGACCTAAAATAGGAAGAGAATAGCTCTTTTAAAGACGGAAAAGGGGACTTCGGCGTGTCTGTGGTGAACCAATGAACAACTAACGGCTGTTTGAAATATTTAGCGCAGCACCTGAACTATTTCCGTACACAGTGAAAATTCGAAGGCTACGGGATAAGCCATCTTCATTCCTGAGATGCAATGTGATGTCATCGGCGAAGATTGTCACCTTCACAACTGCCAGGCAGTGGGAGACCGCACACGAAAGGGTCTCTCAGTAATGAGCGCATAAATGGCTCAAAGCTGAGCACAAAGAGTACTGGAGATAGAGGGCACCCTTGACGAACACCACGAGTAATGGGAAATGGTGCACTTTTACGACCATCAAGAAACAATGTACTTCGGATATTTTAATAGGCAGACCTAATAAGTTCAACAAAATTTCACGAAAAGCCGAACGATGTCAGTACATTAGATATGTAACTATGTTCAAAACTCTAAAGACAGTTGCACCCTATGGTGTGTACATTTGCCGCAGAGCAATAGTCGTCACCTGTCTGGTCCGCATTTTCTTCCTTTAATGCTGCGAACCCGGAACTTCCAACTCGGGAACTGCATGCGCGTTATCATCAAGACAGAACATCCTCGACAGGAAAGTAACGAGCGCAACATCTTAAAGAAAGGAAACGCAAGCAATACAGATGACGATTACTGTTGTGTGGCAAATATACACCCCAAAGGGTGCAAATGTTTTCAGAGTGAACGTGATCGAATGCTTTTTATTGATCTAATGAAACTAAGATACCACGTTCTGACGTGGTCAGCGTGTCTGTGATTATATCATGCATAGCGAACTAGAGACTGTGTATCTGTCTGCCAGGAACTGAGCAGGCCTGATGGTGTCCTATTAGGGAAGGCATCAGGCTTCTCAAGCGTTGGGTGAGAACAGCTGTGAAGGCTTTGTAGTCAAGGTTGAGGAGCGCGATTGGCTTCCATTCCTCTGGACGAACTGATGATGGATCGTGCTTAGGTAACAGCACAATACGACCATCAAGTTCCCAGAAACGATGGCAAGCAGCTCACTGCCATATCAGGCTTCCCAAGCGTTGAGTGAGAACAGCTGTGAAGGCTTTGTAGTCAAGGTTGAGAAGCGCGATTGGCTTCCATTCCTTTGGACGAACAGATCATGGATCATGCTTAGGTAGCAGCACAATACGACCATCAAGTTTCCAGAAACGATGGCAAGCAGCTCACTGCCATATCAGGCTTCCCAAGCGTTGGGTGAGAACAGCTGTGAAGGCTTTGTAGTCAAGGTTGAGAAACGCGATTGGCTCCCATTCCTGTGGACGAACTGATGACACAGAAAAATAAAAAGACTAAGAGCGGACATTCCGAGAAATCTGGCCTCAGGAACTGCGTCACGGCTACATAACGAACTTGTGCTCTTACCAAACGCCAGAGGACGCAGGCGCAAAAAAAGAAAACGTTGTAATGAATTCTGCTCAATTGTTTTACAAAATAATAATTATACGCCCAAATTTGGCGTGTTTCTTATACATAAAAACAGCATTTATGCAAGACACCTTCCGTGCTTTTTGTTCTTCATTCGTGCTATGTTCGTGCTGCCATCAACACCAATCACCATTCGTCCATCGAGAAGAAATGAACGATTCGTGTACCAGCGGCGTAACAGCGGGAAGGTTTCGTGAACGTCGGCAGCGGCGGTGTTTTCGTGTGTGAGACAGGTGAGTCACGTTTTCAAGCGAAGCTTGGAGTAACTGACTTGTGAGGGCGACGAGGTTCGCTACAAAAAGAAATAGTTTGCGGCTCTATATGAGGCGGCTAGACGCGAACAATGCGAAAAGCATGCCCCCTCAAGAAACGCGTAGCGAGAGAGCTGTACCATGTGCTTCCTTGCTACCCCCGCCGAGAACGGAATAATCTTTGTTGGTTGCGTTCCGTGAAAATGATCAAACAACGCGAAGCTGCCATCAACTTGGACCGGTTCACGGCTGTGCACTGCACTGCGACTCGCAGCTTGTCAGACGCCATCGAGACGCTGCGTCTCGGTTTGCGAGGGTAAATCGTTCTTGCCCAGCGCTGTTTGAGATAACCACGGTATCGGCGCTCCATTGAAATAGTTCTTGTTGGCGGACTAAAAACGATCTGCTGGACAACGCTTAAGGTAGATATCAGGAATTGCACATTTCAGGAAAATTCCGGTTTCGAGAAAATTGAATTCCTAACCCGCGTTTACATGATCGCGTGACGGTTGACGGTCCTTTCGTTGGCCCGTTCTAGAGGCTGACGAACGCTGGAAAGAACATAAAAGACACCATGCCGATTCAGACCGAAAACGGCGTTCCGGGGACGGGCGCTGCCTAAAGAAAAAAAAATCAGGACGTTAGGCACGCTGTAGCCAAGCTTTGCTTGCTCTTTTCCTATTTAGAGTAAGGGCTCCTGAATATTTTGATAATATTGCTTGCAAACAATGGCATGTGATATAAACAGCGAACGTAGCTTATTGCGCTTTGTATAGCAGCGAGGTGTATATCTACGGCGCACGAACGGACGGTGGTGTATACGTGCGTGCGCTTTGTTTATACAGAAAAGTAACGGTGGGGAAAAGTCCCCAATGACTACTGCATGTACTTATTGCGGCGGCCGTGTTGGGAAGTACTGCGCATTCTAGTAACTTTCGGTTCCTTACTATTCTTTCGTGGCGGAATACATTGCACAACGTATTGTCGCGTAGGCGTGGCGTGGCGCGCATTTGAACAAAGGCCTCGTATATGGACATTTCGAATTTATCTTTACTACGCTTATGTGAACTGCTATTTCGCCTACCAATGTACCCGTTATACTGAGTACGTACAGGGGTGTCCAAAAGTTCACAGGCCGCGATGCCGTGGGATTACATAGGATGGCGGCCTGGGAACTTTTAAACACCCCTGCACGGAGTCTTAACATTTATCCTTGTAAGTCCGAGTTCTATGGGTCAGAAGTCAGAATGTGTCGGTGATGGATGGTTTTATATTGTGCATCGGTTCGCTATGCATTCAAAGCGGTTTCCTGGTTCAGTTGTGACGTGTACATATGTTTTTGGTAATTAACGAAGCGTGCACTTATTGACATTTTCAGACCGTGCTGTTGCCATACCGTCCGGCGGTCCAAGCTACGGCAGCTACTGCTGTGTGTCGTGGTGCTTTAACAACGGCAGAACCCAGAAGAAGCCTATCTTGCCTTGGAATAAAGACATTGCGGAAAGTCTGTCTCTTTGACACATATGACCGCTTTCACCAAAACACGGAAGACAAGCGCGATGGATAAAGCCGTAGTGAATTATGATTACCTCTATCTCCATCTGTTATAACTTAATAGAAATAAAAATTGCGTCACGACCTCAATTCACACCAAATATTGAACTCGACAAAATAGGGAATCGCTAAACCAAAATGACAAATAAAAGCGTCGCCATTTGGGTGACGAAAAGTGGTCTGAAATGACAAGCTTCCGCTACAGCCTCACGGCGGTTACGCAGGGGTAGTCCAAATTTCGCGCCAGCGAAACCGAAACAGAAAGTGCAGGCCAGTTCCTCTCACCAACCGCCAGGCGCGCTAGGGTAAATCGGGCCGCTGGGGGTGTGTGTGGGAGTGTGCACTCTTCACTTTTTTTTCTTTCTCTGTGCTGAAGACGGATTGACGACACGTCAGTGTTATTGGAACCGATAATTACGCGTGCAGGCCTACATGTTATCGCTGACAACAACGGCAGTTACTCTGGTGTTTTTTGTAGTCTTCTGACAAATACCTTGTCATTGTATGACTAAAGAGAAAAATCATAACTGTTTTCTAAACTGGCTTCGGTAGCGGCAATAGCCTTTTAGCTCAATATATCCATGCATATTTCTTATAGAGCACAAACGCGATGTTGAAGGTCATATTTTGCAAGAACGCGCTTTTCGAGAGCCGAAAGAAAAAAAGAAACTCAATGTCGACTGCCGACCCTCATTTGCAAGAAAAATCCCATTACGTGAATGTCACCATGTAGGTGTGCTGTTGCTGTGATACTTGCAGTGAACCAAGTGCATGTCAAAAAAGGTTAATTGAAGAGCGGTACATGCCCGCTGGCCCCTGGGGCATGTACCCACTGAAGCACACACACCCAGCGGCCCCACGGATGCATACCCAGTGGTATGTATTTTGCGCATTTGTCATATTTCGTCGGTGAATTTTCCAAGCGAAGCTTGGCTCATAAGTGGCGTTGTCGTGGTCACGCAAAGACCCAGCTGCTCCCACAGCAAAGAAGCTGCGGGAAAGGGCGGTTTGATGTGTTCATAGCTGCGCCGGCGCCGGAGCGTGAGTTATTAGCAAGGGGCCGAATCTTATAACGGCTCGAAAGGGGAACGGTTCACTTGGCCTCATCTTATTGGTAAAAATTTTGATGGCGTCAGAAGCAGTCAGAGACAGCGGTGCGACACCGCAAGTTATGACACGACACGCATCTGTCAATCATTTCCAAAGCGAACCCGTCTTTGGCTAAGAGCGGAACCGGCGAAAGGGTACTCCGCTTTGAGTTCCGTTGCTGTGGCTTGGCTATTGGCTTGCGACCCTGGCCACGTGCGCCGATCGCGCGACTACGGAGACACGCTGCGTCGTGCGCGCGTGCGTTGGTTGCTTCGGAGGCTATGGCTTGCCTTAGTCGTCTGATTGGCGTGGTTCTTTCGGTGTCGCCTACGGCTGGAAGTGCTATACACGTTCGAAGAAATGACGGATAATGATTTGCACCGCCCCTGCCGGCTTTCTGAGTAGACCTTTTGCAGGCTTCGCTATCAACTGGAGGAGACGGCTGCAAGCGTACCAGTGGTCATTCCACGCAGAGGAAGGAACTGCGCGCGCGGCGGTTCATCGCCACCGGCCTGCAGCTCCGACTAAGAATGAAAAAGAATGACATTCATAAATTACTTCTGCATTGCGTAAACGCCCGGCACCACACGTTCATACTTTAGAACTAGCCGTATAATAATTAATTTATATTTTATGTTTAATTAGCAAGCAGAAACATTCTGCAGTTCCTCGATTATCTCGTCATACAGTGACATACACTTGTGAGGTGGCACCCTCTCATCTATCGGGCGTGTCCTACCCTTCTTCCACCACCGGCTTGGGAGTAGCAAACTTATCGACGTAAGCGACAAAGTGAACGGTTCGTTTTCCGAACCGTTATAAGATTGCGCGCAAGGATTCCAGCTGCATAGGCGCGCGCTCATGTCACGCGCGCAACCCGAGGAATGGGCAGCGAGAACTCGCCCATGAAAGGACTCGCCGTCAGCGCGCCAATCTAGACGTTAGAGCCGCCCGAGCCCAGGCAATCCGACAGCAACGAGAAGAAGATACCGAGCTGAGGGAGCGGGAGGTCGAAGCAATGCGGCACTGTTACATGGGGGTTACTTAACCGTGACGAACGTCAGGTGCGCACAAGACAAGCTCCGCTTGCCGCCTTTTCCGGTAGGGGAAGGTTCGGTTACTTTTTTTCTTGCTCTTCCCCTATTTACATGCATAAGTACGCGACAATGATAACGTGCGCAGCAAAATAACATTAGGAATATAAATGCTCGAGCTCCAGATCTTTGCTTATATACTGTGGTGAGCTCTGTTGGCGGGGTGCACCGAAATTTCCACTAGTTTACTACTTTACACATAACGTGATGCCGCGAATGTGGCCTGCCTCGTACAAGTAAGGACCTTTCTCAAAAGCAGACACAAGAAAATGCATTTTCCGGTACTTCAGGCCTTAAAACCCGCAGCGCGACATCACTGGAATCACCGTGATCGCCTTCGTCCCGTCGTCTGCTTCATATGACAGTGCTCTGACATCTGACACGTTCACCGCGCTGTTCGCCACTACGTCGCTGACGCGCTGCCGGCGCCTTACGACGGCCGCCCAGTGCCTGTAGAAGGACCGAACGCATCACTGGGCGACAGGTCATACGCAAAAGCAGCACTGAATGTACTGGAACTAGCACAATAATTAGCATCAGGCATGTGCATAACTTGCACACCGTGGGTCGCTTCTACAGTGCCAAGACATTCCCTTCGGAGCAGCATCATAAGGTATGGGAGCGGGTTGCAAATGAAAATGGTGCTGTAGCCCTGTGTGATGTCCGCTGTCGCAAACGGTAACAGCAGAGCTTTCCGAGTGAGAAAGCAGTCAGATGGAGACAGTTGTGCAACTGCGTCTGAGATGCCGCAGCAGTACGACCATGGGCACGACCTTTGACGCGTTCCGAGCAACATGGGTGCCAGCTTGGACAAGTAGTTTACTCGAAAGCGAAGAATTGTCGGTGAGCGGCAAATCTAACAGCGGCGAGAATTCAATTTCGGCCCGTGTGCAATGGATGGCGCCATTGTGGCGCTAAAGAAAATCCCAGCCGAGGATAATGTAATGAGCGCACGAGGAAAGGGTGATAGCATTCTATGGCATATAGAACGTTGTAAAATACAACACGAGCAGTTGAAGCCTCTAAGTGGTGAATATGTTGAGCATGGGCAGTGCGGAGGGACAGCCAAGAAAAGGGCGTCGTGACTTCTCAAGTATAGGCGGCAAAGCTTAGCGTCCATAACACATACCGCGGCTCCTGTGTCCAAGAAGGCAGATGCATCCTGACGACAAAATCCTCAGACCAGCCGTTCAGCACTTCAACAGGGAGGGGGGGGGGGGGGGAGGGAGCCTGGTACAATCCAACAAAGATGGTGGGTTTGTCGTGGTTCCAACGCTTCTCTTTCAAGAAAGTGTCGGCCTTGCCATTGAGAAGAATTTTCGGGTTGCGGATGTGTCGCCCAGAAAGTCGAAGGCTCAAGCAACAAAACTCCTCAAGAAACTGAAGCTTGAAGCCTTAGAGAAAGCCGTAAAACAAAGTAAAGATGTGCTAAGTGCGTTTTTTGCTGTTAAGACTCACAAGTCAGAGGCGCCATTTCGGGCTATCGTCACAGAAAGAGACTCATGGGAGATAGTGGTTAGTGGATTCCAGCAGCGTACGTTGGAAACCCTGGATACTTCGGATCCTTTTGGCGTCCAGAGCTACTTGGAAGTAGTGGACTTGTTAAAGTCAAGCGAGATACGTGCCACTGCTCTGTTTGTAGATACTACCTTGTTCTATTCTATCGCACACGAGGAATGTATATGTGTGTGTATATATATATATATATATATATATATATATATATATATATATATATACACACACACACACACACTCTGCGCCGGCGGAATAGGAAGAGCGAAATAAAAATAGACTAGATGGTATCCGTGATACGCCTTGGACATATCTCTTTCGTATTACAGCAAGCCTACGTTTAAGGGTTACGTACTGACGTCATTGGTTGGTTTATTAGTGATCTTTTATGGAGCAATCGCCAGTTATTGACGCCGTCTGGGTCGCAACGTCATAGTACGAACAGCACGGCGGAGGGCTGCGCGTTACCTGGATCCGCCTATCTTCAATAGCGAAGCGGAAGCAGCTATCAATAGGACTGCGAAATGGCGCCACGTGACAAAATGTGAACACTCCCAACACACGGCGAACGCGAAAGTTGCGGGCGCATGTGTGGCTTTCGCATACTACCACCACTGACCCTCAAATCCTCACTTTTCTCACTCTTTTTTCTTGGACGCAGATGTGCTGGAGTTCGACAACACCCACAGCTGGTTCACGAGCAAGACTTTGGCTTACGAGGTGAACGTACATAGCCCGGAGGACGCTCATTGATCACAAGTCGGCGCATCGACGTGGTGGCTGACGAATAGCGCTACCTTTTCTCATTTTCTTCACGGCTGCTCCATTTTTTTGGCAACTTTACGAACAGGCGCAAATAAAGGACACTTCGGTCGCCACTCGTGTTATCTTACAGCGATAAGGGTTATGGGTCCTTCCCCAGCTTCAAACTTATATACAGCAAAACATAAGCGATCTCACCCGCGAATTCGTGAATGGGGAGACGATGGTATAAGGCTACTCCCTGCATTATAGATGAGAGAAAGGAGGCGACGTAGGTCTCGCGCATGCAACCAAACGGCGCAGCGAAACGGGCTTGTCTATATAGCCGGGTCATAGTAGAAAAATAGAGTGCAATCCTGGAGCCGACACTCGTCCTACACACGCAAAAATGGAGTAATGCAAGCAAGTGCGATTGTTCGTAAATATTACGTAGGCAAAGAGAGCTTCATTTTAAATGAACACTCTAATAACAGGCATGATATCGCGCAACTTAGGGCAGATATGGTCAACAGTTTTCCAAATGAAAAGGCTGAAAGCAGCCCGCTTTCTGCTATCTCATTTCACTCACGGGCAAAGTGGGAATGTGTAAAAGAAATGATAAAAGACGAAGACGGCATACAGAGCTTACGTCGACAGACATCTTCAAGTAATCGAAGAAAGGGAGAGGGGACATAGGAACTACGCAAATAAATAAAAGGCTAAAGATCACAAACTAGCGCTGGTCACGTACAAACACATCACATACTAGAAGTATCAGTACACTCAGGCACGGACAATGTGACAGGGGATGATGAAATCACTTTCATGGGATCATTACTCGAGAGATGTCGATACCAATGTCAGCAGTCAATATACAAAAGTATGTCGAGAGAAGCTTTCCAGCAGAACAGTTATTTTTTCCTTACGCAAACATAGTCTGAGATTAGGCCGAGACAAACGGCGAACAATGTCTGGCGTGGTATCGGCCGCCTTTACATAAGTGCACAACAGCTTATTGTTGTGTATTTCAACAAGCAACATTTTCGTTGACCAATTTTATAATTCGAACAGATTTTGAGCCCGCTATAGGGAACCAGCGCTGTCCACGAGGTGCTACGGCAGTTCGAGTGGGCTATTAAAACATGCTGACAGCTGACACTGTCTGGCAGGGAGGTCACGAAATTGCATTTGGTCCAAGAACAAGAACAATGCTTGGTGGCGCAACCCACCACCCCGTTTCGAAGGGGATGATTATAGCGTCCCTCCATCCATCCATGACACCGATATCAGTATGTCCCTCTTGTAAATGGTGCAGTCTGTCGGGTTCTGCTTTCATGCAGCACGTCCTGTATTGGACACATTGGCAAGCACCTTAACATTCGCCGGCGCGAGCACGCGAACAATGTCAACTGAGGAGTGGAAGGTGACATAGCGCCACATTGTCGCAGGTGTGGGTACTAAACACAGTTTGACAGGTGCACTGTGCTGCACAATCTTAAGTGTGTGGAGCAAATACGAGTGATAGTAGAGGCATCGATATTTCAGGGTGCGCCGGATAAGTGGGCCCATGTGGAGCCCATTCACCTTCTTCAAGAGTAACTAGCTTTCCCGAATCGTAACCCAAGCATGTGCCGTGCCTTGGTGTGGCCATGGCATGTTATTTTGGTAACTCTACTTCCAACTTGTTCACTTTTATCATGTCTCTTTACAATATTATTTTGTTGCTTCTTTTCATTTTCTTCCTTTATCGCTGACCATATAATCGTGCCCTTCGAAAATAAAGTTCATTTGGAAGTTTGCACTTGAACGTGTCAGTCTTGTCACTGGCTTCTTCTTTGCGCTTCAAGTTTAAGAGGAAGCCTTAGCTCGGGCGCCCAACTCCAACGTGGCCTATTCAAATGCATGTAAAACGCAAAAACGTTTTTCTGAGATAACCCCTGGACCTATTTTAATGAAATTTGTTGCATTAGAGAGAGGAAGTTAAATTCGAGTGGCTGTTGGAAGCGAAGTTTCGATTTAAGGCCTGAATTTTCTTAACAAGATGTTCAAAAATGTTCAAAATGTTCAAAAAACAAACAAGTTTGAAAAAAAGAAAAGAAGCACGACCTTCATAAATTAATAGCTCCGCATCAAGAACGGATAGCGCGGCTCTGTAAGCGGCATCCGCTAGATAATTGAAAGCGGACAAATCTGATATGTAATTTTATATGTTCCGTGAATTTGTTACGTTGTGTATACAAAGGTTCCGCAAAAGATGCTTTTCCATATTACTAAATTTTTTAGATGCATGTGTAACGCATCGATTTTGTCCGCTTTAGGTGCACTATTAGATGCGATTCACATAATTGTGATATTATTTTTCATTGCTTAGTTACAGCGTTGTAAGCTTGATAGCTTTGTTTTCTGAAAATTTTCTATGTTTGCCACTTTTTCATAAAAAAATTGACGACCTAAATACAAAATTCGAAACCAGATCCCTAGATATTAAGTGTTCCTTTTAAATGCAGCAAACCTCGCCAAACTTGGCGCAGAGGTCGCCGGGAAATACGAATTCTCCTTTTACATGTGTTTAGATAGAGGCACCCGAGCTAGAGCTTCCTCTTCGTTAGTTATGCAATATCAATCGGACCACTCTCAAGTCTTGCCTGCCATCCGCTCGTATACTTTCTAGCATGCCAATGCCTACTCACGTCAAGCTGAATACATGCGCCTCAAGATGAGCGATGAGTTTGTTGGAACATGTGCTACCCGAAAACTCGGCTCGCTATGTTGGGTGTTACATGGCTGCTGTTGGCGCGCGCCGTATCACCGATGATTAGCTCCATGGCCTCTCTAGAGTAAACGAGAATGCTCCGTGTCGTGCTCATCATAGAGGTACTTACTAATAATCTCATACACAGCACTCAAAATTATTCTTGAAGGTTGGCAACGTTCGCAAGTATTGAGCCCTTTGCGGTTTCGTTTATTATATTGGCCTGACTACCAGTATTTATTGAAACATCAAATTTTTGCAGACGAATGTGTTCTCTGTCGACCAATTAACGGCATTAACGAGTTTTGAACACTCTGACCCAATCTTGTTGAAGTTGAAAAGGGGGGCAGAAATTAGCCTATGTCACTGAGCGCTAACAAGGCATCTCCTCTTTCTTTTCACCGCAGGCAAAGCCACCCTGCACTAGAATGTCTTTCTCGTGACTCCTCAATTTCAACTGTAACCTCGTATAACCTAGGTTATACCTGCGTATAACTTGCAACCTGGGCAATTGAATTCTCTTCTGATTTTTCTTGGTCGCACCACGAAACCAAGGTAACCTACAACGCCAGGCGCGTTCTTGGCTACCTTCACCGCAACTTACGCCTAGCGTTGCCTTCTGCAAATACTAAACTTATTAGGTTACATTACTCTGCACAGGCCAACAATAAAATACGCATGCGCCACATGGCACCGTAACCAATTTCAAAGCCAAGCTAAATATTCATAGAATAGCCTCATCACAGAAAGAAAGTCCCGTTTTAGCCTTCCCAGCCTTGTTTTCCTCGCAAAGTCCACATGACTCTCTCTTTCATAAATTTTATCATGCTTCTACTCGTCCATATGCAATCGATCGCGCCAGCCCATCGCCATTCTAGCCGACTTCATCACGATAAAGCCGGTCCGCAGCTCACTAATCTTTTTTCTGTGTTTACATCGCAAGAATGGAATACACGGTCTTCCTGCCGACGCCGTACACCACTCCAACTCCATCCGTTTCAAGGAAGACATTGTACATCTGCTGTGTTAAAATGCTGCCCACCCGTCACGTAAAATCCCTACCCAAAATACATTAACAAGATCACAGGGGGCAGAGAAAGCGACAAATGTAGGCTCTGTTCAGAAACAGGAACACTCACACACGTAATGTGGGAATGCACCTCGCTCCCGTTCTCTCATCCCCTCGTCAGCAGCGAGACTGACTGGACAGCCTGGCTCAGTTCCGGGGACGTCGACCGACAACTTGAACTGGTGGACTGGGCGGAAAAGGCCAAGCAGGCCCAGGGCCTTACTTGAGTCCTAACCCTCAGCCACGTCCCTCTTTACCCTTCCCCCTTTCAAAAAAGTTTATCACCACCACCACCACCCCCTAAACAGGGGCTTCTGAGATACTGGAAATACGTGAAAAAAATTCAATGACTGAAAGGGTACGCACTTCGCAAGGGAACCGGGTCCAAGATGGCACAAACATGGTTGCACCAAGTCTATTTCAACGGTGGTTCTGAGTGCCCTAGCTTGTGCGCCCACTGTGAAGTGTCTTAAGTGAATGTCTCTTTTATTTCATTTATTCTCACCCTAAAGGCTTTCAGACACATTCACGCTGGTAGAAGGGCATGCATGTGAGAACGGCAGTTATCCAACAGAGGAAAGGATGCAGTATACAAATCAACGTGAACTATACTGGGAATGCAAAGTTTTCTCGGACGTGATATCAACAGGATCGCAAAGCTACAGGCGTGGGAGTTCTGTATACGAAGCCATATTAACACCAGTGGGAAACAGTCTATGTCGGAAACGAAGCTACGCAATGTTAATAATCACTTTCTTTCCTTATTATTATTTCTTTCATTTATGGCGCGCGAGACAATGTTGTCGGTATTGTGCGAGTATATCTTTTAAATGTTTTCGTTATGGAGCCCCCATCACATTTCTTTAAAGATTAGTTTTTCTGATAGTTGATTCAGATCAACGTTTTCGCTAAACTAGCAAATAGGCAATTACACTGCGCGTGCGCGTACTGATCAAAATACCGTATTGGAAGCACGTCAGGGAAACGACACTGGCGCTTGGGAGCTAGCCAAGCGGAGAGCAGACAAACATGCCTTCACGTTGCAGTCGCTTCGTAGACAGGATAAATTTTGTTGCTTTTTAGTAGCCTGGCGTTATGTCCTTACGCGGAGCTCCGGAGAGATAAAGCTAGCGAAATGGAAAGTGGGTGCGTGCCCCAAGAGCGTTTAGTGAAAATGCACTTTTGCTATGACGGCGCCTCGGGGGCACGTTTTCTGACAACCAATTACATTTTCATTTAATTTCGACTGCCCTGATATGTTTTGACGTGGCTAGGGCGCCAGCGCCTTGCAGTTGTCGCCAGGGTCGGTCACTATGCGCGATTCGAGATAACGAAGCAACTTAACGTGAAATGGAACGCTCCAGAATACGGATTCCTCGATTTTAATCTTGCCTAAAAGCACCGCCAACTACTTCCCTCCTCCACAGCTCCACTCCCGCGCTCGGCGCGGCCTCGACCGTGGCGCCGCCTATGCTGGCCCTGCCGTAGCAGACGACGGCTAACGCGCTAAGGGAGGAAATCGGGGGAAAAGTTCGTTCCAGCCCTGCAGAGCAGTTTTCGAAGCGAGGTTTTGCATCGTCAGTCGGTAACTGGCCTTAATAATGTCGTGTTGGAATCCCGCAAAAAAATTGAGAAAAGGAGCATTATTTAAGTACTATTGATAACTTGATATTGAGAACTGTTGATAATTTGAACCTACCAGCACATGGAGTATTTATTTATTTATTTATTAGAGTGCAAGTGGTTGGAATTTGATAGCAAGAACGAACTTAATGGGACAACTGAACAGAGATTCTGAATATTATTATTCACCCTCCCCCCTCATTAGCATCAGTAACACTTTTGATGAAGTACTGATTCTACATCGGTATACTACGTGCGTCTGTAAACTTTTGTGTTTTATATTTTCGCAGGGAAGCAGTGTTGCTTCAACTGGAACACAAGACAAGACACAAGACAGAGAAAAATGATTCTTGGGTTTTACGTACCAGAACCACGATATGATTATAGGCACGCCGTAATGAGGGACTCCGAATTAATTTTGACCAGCTGAGGTTCTTCAATTTGCCCCCAATTGACGGGACACGGGCGTCTTTGCATATCGCCCCCATCGAAATGCGGCCGCGCGGCCGCGATTTGGTCCCGCGACCTCCCGAGATCAAACCGCCTGCGCGCACTTTCGTCGCACTGAACCAGCAATGGCGGTCGGAGCGCGCTGGAAAGAAAAGAACATACAAAAGCGCTACGCGTGCTTCCACGTGACAGAGATTGGCCAATGGAGGAGCGGACGGGGCAAGGGCGACAGGAGGCGTGGAGGAGAAAACGCTGGGGAGAGCGGGGTGGCGGAAAGAGCTAAGAATGGCGCTTTTAGAAAATTGAGCCGTTTTAATCTTGCCAGTGCTGCCGCGCTACCTTGCGGCGGCCATGGCAGGGTGGCAGGCGTGACGTTACGCGACGGCAGCACAACCTCGTCGCGTTTTCTTTCTTTTTTTTTGTTTGTTATTGCTCCCCGTAGGGAGCCCGGAAGAACTTGATCGGTTTGGATGCCGGCGTCGGTGGCAACGTCGCGAGCGAAGCGTACGGACCATGAGCGGCTACCTCGGTGACTTAAGCGAGCGCCAGCAAGCAGCTCTCGAAAAGGTGCGTGCGCGTTTTTTTTTTTTCTTTCGGCACTGCAATCTTGCGTGGAGCAAACGTTTGCTTTTGAACACTGTACCTTTGGTAACGCAGCCGTAGTCCTGCAGATAGAAGGCGTACATTCGCACCTGCGAAAAAAAAAAATATGTTATTGCATTTGTTGTAGAACTGCACGACGTCGTCAAACTCGGTAACACAACGCCATCGGCGCAGAATTTCATGCTACAAGCAGTGCTAGAACGAAATTTGACGGCGATAATGTTCAACGTCTACCTAGAGTAGGAATCCTGAAACCACCATCAGTGTCGAGATGTTCGACCTCATAAGCTGCAACAATATATGTTAGTTTCCCGCATATTCATAGTCCGCACTGCGTGAGGAAAGCGTTATGAATGAGTAAATAAATGGTGCGCCAATGCATTTATCCGCAAGTATGCGGACGGATGTCTCGAAAGTGGCCATAGTGACGAGGTTCATATGTTTAGAGATTGCATCTTCAATGCGATGATCGGTTTGAGTTCCGCATCGCAATATGCCGCATATCGAGTGTTTGGTTGAAAAGCTAATTAGTAAATTTTAGCGAACGTAGAGTCACTCAGGCGAGTTTCGAACAATTTCTTGTTTGTCGCCTGCATACTAATGTGCTTCAGAAATTAAAAGGCATTCATATCTCTATGCGATCTTCGCTCAAACACCCGGCAAATATATCCTCTTGAGAGCCGCAGAAAAAGACAAAGCTAGCTAACGATAGCAGCTTTGAGACAATGCGCCTCTCTTATGGCACTATTTCGTCTTTTGTCTGAAAACACTGACGCTTATATTGCAGCATCCAGCATTATCAGGTGTGAGGACCTCCTCCATTCGCATAATCTACATTTCACCGCAGTATACAAATTTATTCGCAACGATAAAATTGTATTGCTGACGAAGGAGTAAAAGTTATAGTAAATAGAGTTCAGCATGCAATGCATGACTCAGTTTTTAACACAGTTTTATCTCTGTTAAAGTTAGGTTTCAATCAGAAGCACTGCCAACTCAATACATTCGCTATACAAATGAAACATTCATTTACCAACGCACTTTGAAACCAGTCAGGTGGGGAAGCCTATAATGAAGTCGAGGAAAATGAATGCGCTTTTTGTCCATGCTTCAATCTAAAAAATTCATAGTTAGTTATGGAAGGCTGTTATTTTTGATGTCACTTCCGCGGATCTCGTCAGATTCACAAAGTTGAACTGGAATTTTTTGTCGACCTCGGGACTAGACTCTCGTCTGTAACGCTGCTACTCTGCGTGTGACTGTGTTGTGTGTCCTTTATTCGTCTTTTTTTTCTCTCTCTTCATCTGCCGCCTTTTTTTCTCTCTTTTTTTTCTGTCTCTCCTCAGCAACGGGTGGGCGTGGCATCCATTTTAGTAGATTATTGCTAGCTCGCTTTTCTTTCTTTTCGTGATGTTTCACATAATTAACAACACTACTAATATATCCTGAAAATCAGTAATAAATTCAATGTACGTTGGCAGCCTCGCTTTGATCGACGATATTAAGATATCAACGATTCACCAGCGCGATCACGTCAGTGTGCGTTTTCCTGCTGTTTATGCACCTCCGCTTCATGGTGTCACATGCTCAATTACAGCAAAGTACTGGTGTTACAGCATTTTCGACTCTTTTTTCCAGCTTATTGCTAAGTCAGGGGAAGACAAGGTACTTTTTTTAAACAAACATACATAGTAAAGGCACAAAAAAAGAGAGGAAGGGAGAGAGAGAGAGAACTGTGTTGACACTTCTTTTTCACTGCTCTTCGCTTCCAGCTACAACCTTTCAAATAATTGATTATTTACTTAGGATGGCTGACACTTGGGCCTGCTTTGGGTAAAATAATTTCTACTTAACATTAACGAGTCTGTAAGTTTGGCAAGTTGGTCTACGTTCAAAGTGAGAAGCAGCACACATTGAACATGGACGGTCAGAAGAAACACGCGGACGAGCCCTGACTCGAGCGCTTGAGTTTCTTCTGTCCATCCATGTTCAGTTTCCGCTGCTTTTCACCACGAACTTAACTTTCAGAAGCTGCGAGGTGGACTACGACGGAGGCCGTAGTGGCGAGCTCCAGCCATTGAGCCATCGCGAACGAAACAACCTTTTGCGAAGTGGCTTGTGAAAGCGTGCACGCTTACATTAACCTTGCCTGCCGGGAAAAATAGGCGCCAGTAGAGTTCGTCAACCATTTATTTCTTTCTCTCTTCGACGGCAGAGCCACCACGTCCTTGTGACGTCAGGCTGTGCAGCTTGTTTATACTCGTATTGTACGTCACTCTTTTACTCGTGCGATGCATGCACGTTCTACACTGCCGCTTATTTTTGTTTCTCCGCAGTTTCGCTGCGCTGTGAAAGATGTCAGGAGGCCCTCGCACACGGACGCTTTCTTGCTGCGCTGGCTACGCGGTGAGTACGGGGTGCGTTGCAGGGCCACGAGTCGCCACGAGCAAAGCACATCAGCCATCCCTGGCCGTGGGCTCTTTAGCCAGCGTAAACAGCGCACGTGGACTCTTGCGCGAAAGAAGAACGCGCAAGTTAAAAAACAGTCAGACGGTGCTACGCGGGGGCCGCATGCCGGAGATGATGACAAGCGATAAGCTTCACCTTGAATTTATAGCACTGTCATTTTGACTACTACTTTGTTTGTTTACGCACCAGCGCATGTTCCTGAAACGTGACACAAGCTACATAGGAGCGGTCTCCCGCAGCTCACGTTATCGCCACAGACTGCCGCACCCTGCCGTACACCTAGCCACCGTATCGCTCAAGCATGGCACCTTAACTAATCACTCCTCAGAACGGGAGTCATCTCGTGTGGTCTCCGTTCCAATGAACGACTGAGCCCAATGCCGCGTATCGACTTGGTGAGCTCACGAAAGCCTTCACATTCAGCGTGGCAGGGGAGTATACGAAAACGCACTTTAAGGTCGAAAAACAAAACTACACTGCAAACAAATCAATTACTGAGCTTAAGCGTACTCCTTTCTTGTTATTCATGAGCACTGGCCAAAAGCTCCACCCGTGGTAGCGGCTACGACGTCGTGCTGGTGAGCTCCAGGATTCGGGGAAAGAAAATTAAATGCCCCTTGGAAGAAACTGCGATCGAAAGTATTCGCGATAGCAAGTGCGAGTCTTCCACATGGTCCCGCTGATGTACAGTCGGCGTCACCCTTGTGCAGAGCGCGGGAACGGCGGCCTACGGGGCGCTCAGGAGCCAGCCAGCGACGTCTAACGGTAGGTGATGGGCCCAAACACGCCCAGCAGCCACCGCTGGACGTCGGGCCCAGCAGCTGGTGTCGAACGTCGATTACTGCCTGCGGAGCGCCCCGTAGGCCGCCGTTCCCGCGCTCTGCACAAGGGTGACGCCGACTGTACGTGCTCCCGCTCATCAGTCAACATCTCGGGCGATACGTCGACAAACTTACGGTTGCGAGGCGCAGCAGATACTACGCGACATTATGAAATCTCCGTTTTTGATATATGGCGACA
Organism: Dermacentor albipictus; assembly: GCF_038994185.2. Taxonomy (NCBI): domain Eukaryota; kingdom Metazoa; phylum Arthropoda; class Arachnida; order Ixodida; family Ixodidae; genus Dermacentor; species Dermacentor albipictus. The sequence goes on from NC_091825.1 coordinate 126,715,704, forward strand.
TGGTTGATTCCGACACACACACACACCATATATATATATATATATATATATATATATATATATATATATATATATATATATATATATATATATATATATATATACAGTAAAAGCTCGTTAATTCGAACCGCAAGGGGAAGCCGCTTCAGTTCGAATTAACGAAAGTTCGAACTAACGAAAGTGAAGGAGAGCAACAGTACACTGCGATTTGGAAGCAGTAGGGCATGTCAGAAATTTGGCGAGTCAGAAAGTGATGGCGTGTGCCGCGGGCACACGCCATCTTCGAGTCGAAGCTCTGGTCCGACTGTGCCACACCACCGATGTCCAATGAAACGAACGTTAGCCGAGGCTTAACACCATCACAATGAATCGCGACGGCCGATGCCTCCTAAGCTGAAAACATAGGTGCACAACCGATGAAGACTGCCGAGACAATGACGCTGAACATGTGAAGGTGGCGAAGGCCCTGATTCGTGGGTTCTTGATTGCAAGCGCAGCTGCGACGTACTTGATTCGCTGTGTTTTGGCGCTTGTCGTACCATCTCCGCACAGCATTAGCAGCTGTACAAGATTTGCGAAGCCTCCGAGATTCGCAGCGGGCAAGAAGTCTCGGAGGTTACGTAGAACGGAGAGGCGGCAGCCGCCGCTGCCTTCTGGCTGACCCCACGTCGGTTAGATTTTTTTCCGATTTTGCCTTCTCTCGCCGTTCTCTCCGTTTCGGAGGCAATACAGCCTTGTGTGTAGGCAGTAGACGCGTTTCTGTGGCCGTGTGCCAGACGAGCGTAGTTCGAATTATCCGTGAAGGAACCTTCTCGTGTTCGAATTAACGGACTTCTTTATACATAGACTTCTGTAAAGCTTGGCCGGACCAAATCGTACAGTTCGAATTATCCATAAATTCGAATTATTGAAGTTCGAATTAACGAGCTTTCACTGTATATATATCGCATGTCGCACAACGCGACATGCGAAGGTTGTGGGTTCGGTTCCCACCTGCGGCAAGTTGTTTTTTCATCCACTTTAATTTCCATTAATTTATCATTACTTTATTTCATTTATTAAGCACATGCAATTTCCCCTATGTTGTACTTGGTGTCAGTGTTTGTTGGCTTCTCATTATATGACTATATATATATATATATATATATATATATATATATATATATATATATATATATATATATATATATATATATATATATATATATATATATATATATATATATATATAGCGTGAGTATAAGAGTCACACATACGAAACGAATCAGTACAAATCATAACTTTAATTATAAAGCTAGACGCTATTGCAATTTAGATGTCATTGTTTCCTGAGGCGGCATTCCGTAAGAGTCCGCCTAACGGACTGTCCATTTCGGCCCCTGCTGATTGGATGCAGCTGTACCATAGAGGAGGAGACGAGCGGCCTTAACCAATCAGCAGCGGCCGAAATGGACCGTCCACTAGGTGGACTCTTACAGAATAACACCCTCCCCCCCCCCACCCTCCGCCGAAAGGTGACGAAAGCCGAAGGATTTGAAAGTGACGACACATACAAGACAGAAGCTGTGGGATGTCACTATGAGACACGTATGAGAACGTACGATGCAAAGCTGGGTTAAAGTTATATACATATCGGGGCGCAAAGAAAGACGCTCGTCGCGAAGGTTAATTTGTTTTCCTAGCTTACTGCGTACCACAATGGAGGTGTTTTAGCACTCGGTTCGCTTTCCGTGGGGAGTATGTTGAAAAACGATTTTTTTTTACGACCGCGAAAGAAGAAGGTGGCTAATAAAACAATGCGCCAAGCACGTCCTATAGTCGGCAATTGTTTCGCCTGAGCCTCCTGTGAATTGAGATCAGGAGTGTGCCACCAGATGTCGAAGAGCCCCGTGTCTCCCATGAAGGCAATTAGCAGTATTATAATTACATTAATTAAGTATATCACAATCATCAGCCGCCTGTTTTATGTCCACTGGAGAACTAAGGCCTCTCCCTGCGATCTCCAATTACTCCTGTCCTGCGCCAACCGATTCCAACCAGCACCTACGAATTTCTCCCCCCCTCCCCTCCAAAATCTTCCGTCATCCTCTACTGCGCTTCCCTTCTCTTGGCACCAATTCTGTAAACCTAAAGGTTCATCGGTAACCTTGCCTACGCGTTACGTGACCTTCCCAGCTTCATTTTGTTCTCTTTGTGTCAATTAGAATATCGGCTATCCCCGTTTGCTAATATATAATTTACCCTTCTTGGCTTTAACGCCATTCCGAGCATCCAGTGATTACACGTCATGGCCGGTCACGTTTCGAAACTTCGAATAGCGCACAAACAACCCCGATGCAAGGAAAGAAGCGGGAAAACCTCATTATCAATGCCAATCGCGTTTCTGTGCTGCAATGCGACTCCATGGAGAAGAAGCACCTGCAGCGTGACGGTGCGTATGGTCTGGGGTTGTTGGCGGAACGATTTGATCTAAGGCAATGAACTGCGTGCTTACAAAAAATCAACTTACGCTTCACGTAAGTTGCTTTCTCTTTAAGCGTAAATTAGATAAATTGTCAGCAATACCATCTGGACGACCGAATTTGCGCAAATATTTGTAACCTTGATTCGCCCTTGAAAACTAGCGTTTGTTTCGTTTGTGGCTTCATTTGTTTGTGTGTATTTTTTCTTTCCTTCTTTCGTTCGATCGTTCTTTCGTTTGCTTGTTTGTGTTTTTGCTCCGTCTGTGATATTTGTCACGATTGTACGCACTGTAACTAAAGTACCGGACCGCTGTACATTCCTGAGCCTAAAGCACGCCACTTGAATGACTAAACTCCACATTCACTTCTTACGAGCAATAGGTCGCTTTTAAGTCATATGCGAATTCGTTTTGCTCGCTCGCCTGCATTGCGCTCGCCATTACTGCTGTTAGCAAATAGTCATGGCCACTGATGTGCCCTATCGAGCAGTGGGTATGGTAAAAGAGAAACGAACAAAGCAAAACAAACAAACAAACAAACAAATAATGGTTGACAAAAACTTCTGAAAACAAAGTCAAACGCAACTGCATTGACTATTTTACAACTCTCGTTTGATCAAATACACGGGCCGAGCGACTAGCCTTGGCGCCAACTTCAATCTTTCACTGAGCCACGTTCCCCAGATACGAGCAGAGACGTACGAGAACTGTACGCACATTCAAGCTTGGCATACATTCAAAACGAGGGTACTTATATAAATGGGGCATGTTTTCACGTTTTTGTGTTTAACGTGGTTAACGAGCATTCTTGGCTACAGTCATGGCAACATGTCCTAAGTAGTACTCTGCTTTACATGACATTAACATAAACGTAAAGTAATGCGAGGCTCAAAACATGCACCTGTCGGAATAAAATAGGATGACTCTTCAGTCACCCTGCACGACCGACTTCAAGGTCGGCCTTGACAGTCGAAAGCCTGAAAACAGGGAAAAATAGCATCCCAGAAATGTTTATTTTTTTCGCCTTTAGACTCAAGGAGCACAACTATCAAGTTTCCTCATTGCTGTCTCAGCTTGTTTACGGCGATCTTGGAATGACCTGGTCGCTGTTCTGCACACCGAGACAGCAGATATATTGAACGGAGACACTGGGCCGTTAACCAACCATACGTTTGATTGGAGACCCTGGACAGTGGGAAAAGATAAGCAGGGTATAGGTACAGGAGCATTCCCACTTCATTTTCACGGGGAAGGCCTAGCCTTGATACAAGAGGCCACTCAGACCTGCTTGGCGTATTTGCATAACTGGCGCTCACGCTGAAATAAACAGCTGCAGCGGGGTATGTGAAAATTCTTGTGAGTGCTGCAGACGGTGCTGGGTACTGTAAGGTACGGAAATGACGTAATCAAATACAGAAGTTACATTTATTCACGCATTCGAACGCTTACACGCCTAACTTACGTTACCATTTTCGAGGGTCTTATGGTCTGGCATTGGAATCGTGTTCGCTTCTTATTCGTGGAGGGCCCGTTTGTTTTGCAGACGGTGTTCGGGCGTAATATGGTGCACAAATGACCCCTCCCCCCCCCCCACTTTGCCTCCCCCCTGCTGGTGGAGGCCGAGACTGCATGCCCAGCGCCTCTCGAGCTCGCCGCACTCGTAGATGGTTGAGACTTCTGCGTTTGCTTATAAATCTCCTGCGCTTGCGCTCCCTATATAGACGGACATTTTCCTCCGTGGTCAAAGGGGTTGCACATTCCCCTGTTTTGCTTACATTACGCTTACTACAGACCGGTACTTATCCTCGCCCACGGAGACTGAACATGATTTATCCAGAGACGTATACAGAGCCTTATTGCCAAGATTGTGGCGCTTTAGCCACGCTCGAACACATGCTCTGGTCTTGCGAAAGAATTGAAGACTCGGCGATCAAGGATGCGTCCAGATGGGAGGCTGCACTTCGCAGCCCGGACCTGGATGAACAATTCTGGGCTGTCCAGCAGGCTCACGATGTGGCCGTGAGGCTTGGCCTTCCGGTCCCGACGTGGGAGTGGCCCGCTTAGTGATGAATTATCACTACTTGCAGGACCAAATAAAGTTTTCCTTCCTTCCTTCCTTCCTTCCTTCCTTCCTTCCTTCCTTCCTTCCTTCCTTCCTTCCTTCCTTCCTTCCTTCCTTCCTTCCTTCCTTCCTTCCTTCCTTCCTTCCTTCCTTCCTTCCTTCCTTCCTTCCTTCCTTCCCAAGTCACTTGACACCATGTCTGAACCGCAGTACGTGTCGAACGCAGGGGTGCCACAGTGGCGATCAAGCGAGAAACTTCTGCAAGAAACTGCATACTTGCAGGTCTTATAGGGGGTCTTGCATACTTGCATGCTTTCATACTTGCATACTTGCGTACTTGCAGGTCAAAGGGGTTCTTTGTCCTGCAACCCTTTGAGTACCAGACCCTTTGAGTACCAGTTTGGATTTGATAAGTTCTACCTGCTATGGCACAGTGAGCTCTCTCGAACACGACCTTGCCTGCAAGGAAGGACACATGCACTGCCTAGATACGCCTCTCTGCTGAACGCCGCGCACGATGCTGAATATAGCTCCGATTGTGTCATGCATGGTGCGACAATGCCGCTGTCTGTTCACGCGACACATGCACGATCGAGTAATGATTTTTTTTTCCGATACACAATGATGTAGAAGTAATGCACCTGGCTATAGTGCGGTTGCAAAGATATTTAAGCGATATTTTTCATTCCATGCGGTTTTGGCAAAGCGCAAAGCCGACCGATTTTAAACGTGTCAAACGTCAAAAAAAAAAAAGAGACGGAAAGCCAACAGCAAGTAATTATGGTGCGATGTTATACGGCATGTATAACGTGACGCCTATCGTTGAGGTTTGTATGGCCTCTGCAAGTTTTCGTCACGTGTACCCCAGCTTCACACTTAACGAAAATTAACCAAAATGTACCGTACACGGGCGGCTGTCGCCGTTGTTTAGCGTAAAGAGGGCCAGCGGGCCACTTGCTTAAAAAATGGTGAAAATGGGCGCCTTCATACAAGTTCCCGTGTTTTAAGCGTAGGTACACACGCTGTTCTACTCGGCCGCTCTCAGTCAACCGTCTACTGCAACTCCCTGCTGAGCGCCAAACAGCTGCGTTTCACGATCAAACACAGGATCACACTTGCGCAGCCAACTTTCCTGGATTTCGCAGTAGCAATTATAAATGCCAACTTTCCTGGATTTCGCAGTAGCAATTATAAAGTGCATTGGGTATCTGCGGTACTTCCTTTGCTAAGGTTATTACCTGTACGAAAGCTGTTTCCGTGCTGCGTTTTCTAAGGAAGGCAGAGATGACAGGGCAGTGGTTGTTGCCCTATTGATAGAACTCGATGCTTTGTAAGCGTAAGCATCTAATTCGAGTGTTTTATGGAAGTACTAAAGTTCAAGCTCATGGATTCAAAAGTAAAATACGCACTTAAGGTAAAATATGTCTTGCGAGCCATATTACTACTTTTCTGTAGAAGCAGACACATTTCATTTATCGGGAACTGACAATGGTACTCTAGAAGAATACGCAAGGTGATCGATAGATGGCGAAGCAGTGCTTTCATAATAGCGCCCATTACATCAGTGTTCCAGAAAATGATTTAGTGATGCTTTTTTATTTCACCGTAGTTCTTTAAATAATAGTTTTGCACTAGATCACAAGACAGTCCCACGGGCAACTTAGCTATTATATTGCGTTTATTTTGACAGAAAGTTAGAAAGGTACAATGTAGCATACAATGCGTGGTTAATATAATCAGCCAGAACCCTTCTGCCAGGGAATGAAGTTAAAGGCGACTTGATGCCGCCATACTGGACTGTATCCTGTATCCACAAACGAGCAGCAGTACTGGTGGTGCTCAAGCTTTCATCACGCCGTTTAGTGTTACAGAAATGGCTTGCCTGACGTTGCGTCTCGAAGCACGAAAGCCTCGTTTTAAGGGGGTGTTAGCTTCTGAATTCTTTTACTTGGAAATACAGGAAATACACACAGGCCAACCTGAGCACGCATAGGCTCAATGAGGGGCCTCTTGGAGCTAATTAATTTCGCAATCGATGATGGAAACAGAGGGAGCTCATATGCAATGTGCGCAAATTGCATACTAGCTCTATTTCCTTGTTTGATTGCGAAACAGATTTACTCGAAGATGCCAGTGGTTGAGTGTGTTCTTGCGAAGGTTGCAATTCGTGGATTGATTATTTATTTGCTGTATTTTCTCTAATAAAAAGTCAGATGCTAGTCAGAGCCTGTCCTGCGTTCCTTTTTCGTGTCTTTCGTGTCCTTTACGCTGTTTTAAAGAAGGAACGTTAGCTTCTTATTAAACTTTTCCCGAAAGGTAGATCATCGATGCCGTGTCGACGTTGTAGTTGCCTTCGTGATCTTCACAGTTTCAAGAGAGGGAGAGATGAAGAGGAAAGGCAGGGAGGTCAACCAGATATCAGTCTCCGGTGTGCTACCCTACACAGGGGATGGGAGATAGGGGTAAGAAAGAGGACAGAGAGGAAAGGGTAAAAAAAAACACGCACACACGGAGACAGACACACACACAAAAGGCGTTTTAGTCAAAGACGTTTACAAAGGTCGGTAGATCGCAAAAAGGGCAATAGGGCCTTGCACGGCCTTCTTTTGTGACGTTAGGTCCTTTCGATGGCGTAAAATTTTTTTTTTTCCGATAGCGGTTGGTCGTCCAGCTGGTCAAGTTCGTGGCGAAGGTATGCCTTCTGTGGACTGTACTGCGGGCAGGCACACAAAATATGGTCAATCGATTCTTCATGCCGCAAGTGGTCATAGGTTGCGGTGTCGGTCACCCTATGCGGAATGCATAGGCTTTGGTAAAGGAAACGCCCAACCACAGTCGATACAAAAGCGCGGCGTCTCCACGGCGAAGCTGTGATGGCACTCGAAGACTTAATGTTGGATCAAGGGAGTGCAGTCGCGTATTTCTTAAATGTAGCTCATTTCATTGCTATGTGGTGCACTGCCGAGCAAGCAGGTGGAGCTTCCATGCTGCGTCAGTTCTAGAAAGAGGAATTGGTACGTGGTGCTCCTCAGTATGGGCTGAGCGGGCAGCCTGATCGGTCCGTTCATTGCCGATAATCCCGCAGTGACTTGGATGCCACTGGAAGGTTAATTCATGGTCTGCATCATTTATATGGTGTAACGTCTCTGTAATGTGAAATATTAGCTGTTCGTGCGGCCCACGTCGCAAAGGTGACAGTAGAGACTGCAGTGCCGCCTTCTAATCGCAGAATACCGTCCACTTGTGTGGCGGTTCATCACCAATGTGATGAAGGGCAGCAAAGAGAGCTGCGAGCTCTGCTGCCGTCGATGTTGTCGCGTGGGTCGTCTTAAATTTGATTAGTGTAACTTCCACTCGTATCACGATTGCCGCCGCGGATCTGTATTGCAGGACAAATCCATCACTGTAGATATGCGTAGAGTCACGGTAGTTCTCGTCCAAAAATAGTAGTGTGAACAGCTCATGAGCTGTTTAAGGGCTGGTGATGATAGATCAGCCTTTTTCGCGATGCCAGGTATTGTGAGGTTCATTTTTGGCTGAGCGAGGCACCACGGAGGAATCGACGGTCTCGCAGCCTGAGTGAAACAAGCTAGCAATGAGTCATCATACGCGGTTATCGTTTGGCTGAAAGATGTGTGTGGTCTGTCCGCTAGTACAGAATCTAAGTGGTGACGAGGAGTCCTGGCGAGATGCCTTATATGGGTCCCGAGCACTTCAATTTCAACACAGTTTCAATAGGATTATCAAAAATGTGGGGCTGATTTGTGCAGGGTAGTGACCTACCGCGGTATAGACCTCATGTCAATGAGGGTGAACACAAAGAAAAGAAAAAAAAAAAACGCTCGAGTACTTAGATTAGGTACACGTTAAAAAACCCCACAGGCCGTCAAAATAATTCCAGACTACCCTCCACCCCCCACGAGCATCCCCACCCCCGAGTAAGGCTTGTCTCATAATAGCATTGTAGCTTTAGCACAGAACACCCCCCCCCCCCCCAACTTCCCCAGAATTGAACTAATTTTAATTTTGGTGTGTGCAGATCAGTCTGTATGCAGTAGTGTGGTTCACAAGAACGTGCCCCGAACAATGCTGCTGGCGAACACTTTATTAGCGAAAGCAGCCAGTTACTGGCAGACAACGTTTACGAAATCGGCAGTAGATCCTGAAAAGAGTCGTGAACGAGCCCGCCCCCACCCCCCTTGTGCAGCAGATATTCGCACGAAAGCTCCGACAGGCGCAAGCCTTAATCCATCGCCCACTTTGCATGTGGCGCCCCTGATGCAGCGCGGGACTTCGACGTGTCCAAGGCGGAGAGCATGTACCGGAACGTGAGTACCCCTTTACTTTATATAAGCGTATGTGGACTGAACTAATGCACAGAACTTTGCGACTCATGTACTGTTGGACTGTATATTTTTTATTCATCCAGTGTTCTACTGAGTGCCATATTTCGTGTCGCTATTCTCCCTTTTCACGCAAATTTGGTTCCTTTGCCAAGTGACAAGGAGTAGCCGGTGCCACCATAAAGGCGCCAACCTCTCCTAATATTCATTTCAACAATAAAAAAAAACTGCAGCGCCAACCAGCGCGAAGCCGCATTTCTTAGCGCTTGTGTCCGTGCACTGCCTGGTCAGTAAGACACGTCTGTGGCGAAATAGGTTGCGGAAGAATATTTGCGCGTTATTGATGGCACACGATGTGTAAGTGATGCGCCCTATAATGAGCTTACTGTGCATTCGGGATGTCTTTGCAAGCCGAAACTGCAATAACGCCCTATTCGCTCTCGCGTGTCCATGCAGAGACGCTAAAAGAGCGTGTAAGAGGTGAGGTGAAGTATTCGGGTGTTCTTGTTCTCTTGACTCTGTGTCGTTCCCCTTTTCTCCCGTGGCTTCCTTGTTGAGAGCGACATTAAATATCCGCATTACTGTTCGTTAGTACAGATGTTAATTGAGTAGCAATTTTTATCGATCTTCTCGTAGGAATTGTGATTTGTTAATCATGGAACTCACTCGTGTTTCATCTAGTCAAGTAATACAAACAAAGTGGTGCTAGTCAGGTTAGACAGCAAGGGAGCATCTTTTTTATTATAGTTAAAGTAATAACTTGGACACATGGTTACTGCAACAAAATAAAAGTGTACAATTTACTCGATTAATGTTTCTGGTAATTATTTATTTGAATGCTGTGTCACTAAAGCTACTGTACTGTAAGTTATATCATAAGAAGCCAACAAACACTGACACCAAGGACAACACAGGGGAAATTACTTGTGCTTAATAAATGAAATAAAGAAACGGTAATAATGGAAATTAAAGTGGATGAAAAAACACCTTGCCGCAGGTGGGAACCGAACCCACAACCGGCAACATTGATGCCTTCAGGTAGCATATGTGGGTTTATTGACCAGTTGCCTTCACCCAAAAACATCTCGTTCTCGTGACGCCTGCGGCAAAAAGGACGTTCCACGTCCGCTGCCAAGGTCTGTGAGTGGCCGCGCTGGCTAACACTCCCAGGGTTCTACTAGCACACATAAATACCCAAGAAAGTGGATGGAAAAACAACGCCGCGATAGCTCAATTGGTAGAGCATCGCACGCAAAATGCGAAGGTTGTTGGTTCGGTTCCCACCTGTGGCAAGTTGTTTTTTCATCGACTTTAATTTCCATTAATTTACCGTTTCTTTATTTCATTTATTAATCACAAGTAATTTCCCTTATGTTGTCCTTGGTGTCAGTGTTTGCTGGTTTTTTATGATATGACTAATAAAAATCGGGCACCTCGGTTAACCCCCTTTCTTCTCGTTGTACTGTAAGTTAGTTATACATCTACTATGGCTTAATTGCCTGCACTATGTGTGAAAAAAAATACCATATTATCGTTACAGTGAGCACTGGTCGAATAATTATTCAATCTTTGGCGAACTGAACCGATAGACAATAAGATCCTTCAGTATCCCTGGCTTCGTGGAAACTCGAATTACACATACACAAATTGTACACGGGTGCGCGGTCACACATACCGTCGACAAACCGTCGGGTAATGTGTGCGTGCGTGCGTGTGTGTGCATGTGTCAGTGTTTATGTGTGTGCGCGCTTTGCTGGCGTCGACCTGGACCGTCTCAGCGTAGCATAGGGCCTCCCTTACATCTATATTTAGTAGCTGTAGTTGTACGTGTAGGTGAATGCATTCCTCTAAACAAACGATGACTGGACGTGTCCCTTCTATTACACTAATGATCTCCAAAGAGTGCCGCGATCATTTCCTTATTTGTATTGCCTTTCCTGCCGGACAAGACGCAAACATATATTGAGGCTCAAGAACACCCTCCTCAGCACGAACTTGGTGTGCGGCGCCGAACCCACACTGTCGGCCATCTAATGACTACCACTAGCCTCTTCGCTCAATGCCCGCCTCTCCATATCGGGCGTATCATTGCTGGCGAAGCTAGCAAAATATACAGCTCTTCCTTCTGCTACGAACGCACGTTGCAGCGCGACAACTTAATGCTATGACGACGAAAATGCGATACATACGCTGACATCTAGTAAATACAACCCCGTGGCATGTCATACGATGCTCAGAAGTGCCTTGGATAATATGGGCCTGCCTCGCCCACTACACATTCGCACGTGACCTGCATTGCAGCGTACCACCTGATTCAACCGAAGGATGGGGAGCCTATCGAAGGGCTGCTTGCCTTTGTTCATTCTTCGAGCTATCCCAGAACAAAAGTCGTTGCCCCCCCCCCCCCCCCTTTTTTTTTGTCAGAACATGGTGACCGTAGTACTTTCTATCCCGAGCCCCCAGAACGAATGTATATCTCTCTGGAGTTGACACTTGAGCAGGCCTTGGCAGCACACCGTGCATAAACCTGGCGAGGTTTTTTCTGTAACTACATATTATACACAGGGAAGTCTAAAGGTAGTTGATCCATTCATCGTTTGCAGGAACTTTCCGAACCTTCCACCCGTTCATACATTTTCATTTGTTCTGTAGGGTTCACTGGCCCTCGCTTTTTTCTTCATGCTGTCTTTGCAAAATGTGTTATGCAACGTTACTTTTTCTTTGTATCGCTTTTCTTTTACTCATTCTTTAGGCAAGCAGGAGATAACTAAATTTCGTTTCCTTTTCGTTTGTGTGTTATTGCTATGTTTTTACTTTACTAATAAGTGCAAGTAGGAGTGGGTTGATGCATAACGCAGTCAGAGACAAGCTCAATCAATGACACGGAAGCATTGCTGCTTGAAAGAAGCGTCTTGGAGAAGGAGATTGCATTGACGACTCTGGCACCATTTGTTCCCAAAATCAGTTAGTAAACTTCCGGACATGATTAACTGGCTGCAAAAGAAGGAAATATGTCGTACTGATGATAGATGGTTTTGTACCTAAGGCGCGTTTACATAGGCTTTAAGTTACTACAATATAGTTGACTCGTACGACCGCCTTCCTTATGGCACATTGAGCTGTTCAGGTTGAGCTTGCAAATTTCGCGCGCTCTTTACTGCACATGGTAATTTTTGCGGCGTTCTCATCTTCTATGTTCAACACACAGGACCTCGAGTGGCGCAGAGAGAACGGCATCGATGACTTGCTGCGCAGCTACAAGATACCTGATGTACGTACATCGCACACTTCGCATTAGCATCCAAACGATCCCTATGATGTTTAACAGCTGCCTCGCATCTTGAGTTCTGAATGTCTTTCGGAATCGCCAGTTATAATCTGAAGTGCAGAAAAAGATTTATTTTCATGTTCACGGATGCGCCTTAGCTGGCAAGATGGTTTGGATAATTGCTGATAAGACTCGTATAGCCTTAAGTGCATAGTCGATCGATCGTTCTCATAGCAGCATATATTATGATCCTCGCCTCAGCAGTCAACTATAAACTTCACTTTAGAGACCGTCGCAAACTCGTCTGTGCGCTAGCCTCTATGAACTGTTTCAAAACAATGCGGCATTTGAGTTGGAAACCAAAAATGGCGTCCACCAATCGCAAGCTCAATCGTGCAAATTCAGCTTTCCTCACGCTGTGTGAACTTTCACATCAGTCCACTGTCTCTTCTCATTCTCAAATACAGCCTCGAGCACGACTGCACGAACCATACCTTTCAAACTAGCACAACGTTAGGCATTTCGAAATTAGCGTATCGAATTGCGGCAAATTTTCGCGGGTGCATTTACTCTGTGTAGTTTTTCTTTCCCTCCCCCAATGTACGGTAGCAAACCAGATGCTTGAGCTCATCACCTTTATTCTCATCTCTCTCTTGTCTGTCCTTGCACATAACAATGGCCAGGTAAAGCAAAGTTTAATACTGTATTGTAGGCTGTCTTTTTACGTTCGATCATGTAGTACTAAACTGCAGAGCAATAAGCCCCTGCACTTGCGCGCTGACGAGCCTTAAAGTATCAGCGGTCAGAACCACACGACCACGTAAAATTTCGACTGTTCAGTACTGCCCATCGCTCAAGTGGCATTGTTCCAAACACTACATTCATTTTTGCAGGTAATCAAAGAAAATTTCCCCGGCGCGGTTATCTACCCATGCAAGGACCGTCGACCCATGTGGATAATTCCTTCATGCGTCGATATCAAGTGTAAGCTGTGTTCACTAACCTCACGACGTTGAATACACGTTGATGCACCCATTGCAAGGTCTCCACTAAACATCTCATCATCCCCGTGCCTGAGGCGAACTTTCGTATTCGATAGCTTTCATTAGCAGTGGCAGACGAGTATCACATGCTACGTGAACTCGTAGGAAACTACGTGTGCTGTGCCAGGCGCTCGACACGCCGTGTCAAAATTCGAAGATCGCATTTCGATATTTAAGCTTTTCCTTTTAGATTATGACAAATCTTTAGCGCATAAAGCACGAAAGCACATTACACAAGGGGGTTCAGAAGTTAAATAACTCCGTCTCCAGAGAGGCACAGAAAGGCTCCGTAGTATTAATACGAAACTTTCTTTGCCTCCACTAGCAACCTTGTGGTTTCTGTCTTACTGTGTTGCAAGACTGCGGTTCCAGTCTTGTACGATGCGAACAGTCTTGCCTGTTCGCATCGCAAGGAACACTGAGCACAAAAGCTCGGCACTTTCTGTCGAAACATTAATGAGATTCGCTTCCCGGCAGTATTTAAATTTTTGCTTTATATATTCTCCACTGCTGGAGCAGCGTTCGTGGCAGTCATCACTCGAGCAGTGGTGCAGCGCCACATCGTGTACATGTTGGAGTACTTGGAGTCACTTAAACGCAACTCCAAGCCAGAGGTAAGAGAAGCGTAACCGCTGAACGTGTGGCATGGGCTTCTATATTTTTTTGTTGAACAAAATGCACTAAACTTCCTATTGCGAGTGTGTTATGCCATCAGGCATTCTTCAGCACTGCATCCGTGCACTCGTACTCAAATTTATTTTCGTTGTTGTATCGCTCATAACCTATTTACTTTCACGACAGTGCGTGTTCTTGCTGGAATCTAAACTATCTTGATTATCTCGTCGTTCCCTCTACTGATGTGAATAACCTTTCCAGAGATTAGCCATCACCAGAGATACTCAGTCAACCGCACTCATTGGGTTTGCTTAATGAGCCTTCCGAGTATACCCTAATACCTTATAAGTGGCTCGCAAAGGCTCGTGTGCAGCTCTATTTTTCGTGAGTTCGCCCCATACTAATGACCAGCTGATCAGCTGTTTGCCCACCAATTCCTGTGGGTTGCTGCTAGGCACTGCACTGCAGTGTTTGCCATCTCACTGCATAGCGCGTAATGCGCACGCTGATCGCACTGCTGGTTCAGCTCACAGCAACTCCTCAGAGCAAATCCAGATACCTTTTCATAGGAGTGATGGTTCAGCTATAGCGTCTTCTAGTGCGGGGCACTTGCAACGTGGTATATGGACAGACCCGGAGCAGTAGTGTACAGGTTTATTCATACTTACAACCCCACGTGCAATTTCCTCGAGCCGTGTGGCTCTGCAAGTGGTGATGGTACATGTGTGCGTCGTATTCGCTTGAAGAAGAAGTATTTTAATGACTGAAAAAATTTAGAGAGGTCGGCCGGATAATGGAGCATCTGGCCTGCTGCTCTACGTAAGGGAAGGGGAAGAAAGGGTCACAATGGGGGATGATAATGGGAGGAACGAGGTGAAGGACACATTACACAACTGGTATCACAGGCGTGAGTCCAGGCCCGTGTCACCTAGGAAACGTGAAAGAGCACGCATTGTCTCTGTCGTCTGCCAACTCTGTGGCCATGCGCCTAGGAAGATGTCCTCCGGCAGTGGTCCATTGTGTAAATGTCTCAAGGTATCTGCCATTGTCAGTCTTTCGCGCGCATACTCAGGGCACACCCCGAGCACATGTTCTATAGTCTCTACAGCGCCACACACTGAACAGTCCGGGGAGTCTGTCCGTCCAATAATGTGCAAATATTTGCGCGTGAAGGCGACGCCTAATCGCAGTCTGAGTATCAGGCATGTATGGGGGCGAGGAATTCCACGCAGAATAGGAAATTTCATATCGGGATCCAGCCTTTTAAGGCTTCGCTTGAATGTTGCCAACACAATGTACCTTTTATGTAAAATTGAACCGGCAGGAGCGTAACTCTGTGCTATCTGCCGCCTCTTCACACTCCAAAGGAGCGTCAAAGGAGTATCCGGACTGAATGTAGTACCTCAGGGTTCACACCTTCGGCTACAATTGGCACTTGAAGCGCATGCTAGTGCCACCTCTGCGTGCCGCGCTACGAAGGCGCTTTTTAATTTTTGCCTGAGACACATTAGTCTCAGTGAGGTACTGTACTGTGTCTTGCGTTTATGTTTGCGTTATTACTTTTCTCTTGCTATGTGTGCGTCGTATGTCCTCTGTTTATCCTTTCATTTATCTCGGCATTAACCTGGAGTAGCACGCTATAGGCGTGCCGGTAGGCAAACCTCTACAGCTTTCTTTCTCTCTATTTTCATTTCTTTCATATCTTTCAGGATTTTCATTAGCACTCTCATTCTATTTCGCTAGGATTTCGCGGATAAGTGAGGGGGACTGAACTGTTCTTTCTTGCTTTACTAGATGGACAAGGAAATAGAGTCCCAGTTCCTCGTGATAGATTTCGACAGGTTTAGCCTGCTTCAGGTGTACAGCTTGCAAGGTAAGCCATTCCCACGCCGTTTTCTTGCAATAAGTGTACGGTGAGTTAGCGCAGCTATATTTGTGAAATAGGAAAAATGATTCTTAAAATGATTCTGGGTTCAAGTAGCATTAATTTCGTGTAGCCCGATAAACTTTCACAACACACACACACAAAAAAAATGCGCTGGTGTTTGAACTGACAGAAGTTAAGCGCGCGTTTGCGTTCATGTTTGTTACATTCATTTTGCCTTGTCCTCACAACGAACTTGCTGACGCAAAATATATTCGGGAACTGTCGGCATTCAGAGCGTAGCAGTAATTATTACTACTATTAGCATCGTTGGGCAAAAAGCTAAGTGCAGTACTTTTTGGTGCTAGCCGCACGTGTATGAAAAAATAATCAAATCCTGTGCCAAGATTGTAAACATGACTGAGCGTGGAAATAAGGACGAAGGAACACGTACACTAGGACGCACACAGCTCTTTCTGTAGTTTCGGAATAAGTCAACTAGCCCAACCCGAAACTATAGTATTAATTAAGCCAAGAAGGTGTTTGCCTACTGACTCATTTTTCTAGCACCAATTTTCAGTCTACCACCGCTAATTCGCAGGTGTTGGGCAAACCGAACTGTGATGCTTCATCCACAGCTGGTTGCATGGACAAACTTATCGAAGTTATAGTAGCGAGTGTGTGAATGGTGAAAGCCGGGGCAATTTTCGCTGTTAGGGACCGTCAACTTAATCGGACGCGAACGGTCTGACGGAAGCATAGAAACATGACATCAAATATGACACGGTCGATCGTGTGACTGTTGAGATAGAGACGCAAACTTACGGTGCTTTTCGACAGTTCGCCATTGGTTCGACACAAGTGCCATTCTCTCGCTTGTCATTATGATCGTCCATAGCTGTTGTCATGAAGGATTCTTGCGTACGAATGACTATGGCACAGATCTCAAAGAAATGAAGACACTCAAGTCTAAAAACAGATATCTAAATAATTACTCGTAAATTGCAAATAGCCACTCGTAAATTTAAATTGTAAGAAAAGTACATTTGCAGGTTTGCCGGCACCACACTGCTGTGAGCCCAGGCCTGGTGTATTGTACTAACATTTGGCTCTCTGACGACGCAGCAATGAGGACGGTCACCGACATGCTGAAGACGATAGAAGAGCACTACCCTGAGTGTTTGGAAAAATGTATCCTGATCAACGGTGAGCTTCTGTGCGAAAATTAGGCTCTCGATATTTCCCAAACACAACTCATTACTCATCTCTAGAATTCCTACTTCGCTGTGATGCCAACTTATCCCACCTTTACGACCGCAATTAAACACCTCTTTTATCGCTAGGGTCTGCTTCATGAATTTTATCTACGCATCGCAGTATAGTCTCGGTAAATCATGTCACTTAGCTCTCTGCCATTCTCGACTGCGCATGCCTTCCCTTGGATTTAAAAAGTGGGCCAAGTGAAGAGAAGCACAGTCAAGAACGGTAGGGAACGAATTGTGTGATGAAATTAGGAAAATTTTCAGGCATGGAACGGAGTCATCATCATCATCATCATCAGCCTGGTTACGCCCACTGCAGGGCAAAGGCCTCTCCCATATTTCTCCAACAACCCCGGTCATGTACTAATTGTGGCCATGCCGTCCCTGCAAACTTCTTAATCTCATCCGCCCACCTAACTTTCTGCCGTCCCCTGCTACGCTTCCCTTCCCTTGGAATCCAGTCCGTAACCCTTAATGACCATCGGTTATCTTCCCTCCTCATTACATGTCCTGCCCATGCCCATTTCTTTTTCTTGATTTCAACTAAGATGTCATTAACTCGCGTTTGTTCCCTCACCCAATCTGCTCTTTTCTAATCCCTTAACGTTACACCCCTATCATTCTTCTTTCCATAGCTCGTTGCGTCGTCCTCAATTTGAGTAGAACCCTTTTCGTAAACCTCCAGGTTTCTGCCCCGTAGGTGAGTACTGGTACATGGAACGGAGTGAGCGGACATAAAACAGGGGTGATTGGAGATTGCTTGAGGGTGATTGGAGACATTTAATCTGCAGTGGAAATAAAATAGAAACATTTTGGGGCGCCAGGCTGCAGAGAGGCTGTACCTTCAACTTTGACTTGGGTATCACATGCTCCGAATAAATGCTCAGACGGGACATTTGGGCGTACGTGCTGAACATGCATGCTGCGTTTTGCGCTGCAGTGCTGTTTGTAACTATTTAGGAGCGGGAGAGGTCCCTTACATAAGAAAAAGGGACAAACAGTGTCGGTACTGAATGCATGAATCCCCGCTATGGTGATTGGCTAATGTAGCAGAAAAGCCCCCTTCGCCACTTTTCTCGTATACCCAACTTATAGTGAGGCCAGTCATGTCAGAAATGGTTTCTGTCATGATTATCTTTGTTGACGTCCGTTCGCGATATCTTCTCGGGTGAATGTAGTGCACGCAAGCGTCATATCCACGTGTTTAATCATGCGCCTAACGCGGCAATTAAGCCAACTTCTCAGCATGGAAGTAGAAGTTAGAGGCAGTTTACGCTCCCGTCTTCTCTGCATGGTAGCGAAGAAACGGCCGAAAGTGACTTTGTTTCAGATTACAAGACAGCGACTGTAAATTCTCAGCTCTACACAAGTTATGCTCAAATCGCTAAATTATTGCAGCACGAGCATGTAACAACTGCAGACGAAATACCAGCAAGTTGATTCACTAATGAAACGCTTGATGCAGCACCCTACTTCTTCCCAATTTTCTGGCAACTGGTGCGGCCCTTCCTGAGTCAAAGAACAGTCGACAAAGTGGAAGTGTTTGGAAGAGGTGAGTGTCAAGCCCAGTTCTCAATCTGAGCGAGCTACGTAAATGTCTGCAGCTGATCTGGGTGGGTGTAGCAAAAGTAACGAGGACCGATATCGTATACTGCCAGTTATTGGCGAAGATCACTAGAAATGACGTTTCTACATTATTGTCTGTACTTAAAATGTGAAGGGCTGGCTGGGTCCAACACTGGTTTATTGATCCTACTTTGAACGTTTCTGTGAAAACCCGCTTATGCAGGAAAAAAAAGCGGGCGATGCCCTTGGTACACCGTAGCAAGCTGACGCAGGTGTTTACATCCTGAAGCATATGCTCACCAGGGAGACTGCGAAGAAGGGCTATCAGCTCCGGAAGAGGCAAATTCAGATCAGCAGGCACGAATACGACGAGGAGTACTATTTGGCCTACTAGGTTTACTTAACTTCATAATAATTTAGAGTTACACTGTGCACTTGGTGAAGCATAAAAGGCACAAAATGACGTCATACCGGACGTCGGTAGCCTGCCTGACCGGTTTGGTCTCGCGTGGTGAGGTTGAGCCGTGGATTGCAGTCTCCTGGCTCATTCCAATGAGACTGCATGGGCTTCTTCCCTAAAACGACTTTCGTAGCACAGAAGAAACCGACGGATTCGGTGGAGACGCAGACCTCTCAATCAGTCATCAGCTCACACCAATCAGACAAGCCGATGCGAGTCAATGAGGGCAAGCTTTTTGGCAGCCAGACATGATGCCGAAAACAACCCCACGCGGGAAATAAAACTAACTACGGCAGCTTGATAAAGCATAGTGGGAACCTACCGCGACACGTACACGCATTCTTCCCCGTCCGTTTCGCGGTATTGTCGAAGTCGGCAGCGTGGAAAAGGGTCTGTTCACGTGACACGCCCTTATACATAGTTGCTAATGTGCGAGTGCGTCGGCTGGATGCGACCACATGACTGATGCGCCGTTGTGTCCACTTCCGCCAGCGCTAGCACCCCCATGCAAAGGCTCCGGTTTCCCGCTCCTCACGTTATCGTGGTTTTACGTGTTGGGCCTCGCTCTCTGCCCGGCTTCTCCGCCTCGAGGAATGCTGAACAGTTGGCTTTTAAATATCCAGCTGGAGTTCTCGAACCAACACACGTGTTGGAATATATCAGCCTAGAGCTAGGAAGCCCTTGGTACCGCACAACTCCGCCCATTCAAAACTTGTTAAAGGAAGCATTGCTAACCTACTCTTGGAAATGCTTTAACAATGTGGTGTCATCACAGGATTTACACAAAATTAAGCCTGAAGAACCAATCGGAACCGTTGTCTACAGCAGGGTTTCCGAAGCACTTGCAGGATACTGTAGCAGAGGGTTTGTTGAAACGATGCCGTGTAGAAAATAGCATTCGAAACGCAGCAAATCAAGACGCAACACAAACGTAAGGTAGCGGTTGTGCCATACCTACACAGGACGGCACACTGTCTTAAAAAAATACTGCTCGCGTGGACACAATAGTTGTTTCTGCAGCTCCCGAAAAACTTAAGCCGAGTGTGTCGGTTGACCGGCCCATGCAGAAAATCTGCGGTTGTGTGTTCCAACATACAGACACCGAAAACAGACACCGTTTAAAGAGTTTGAAAGATTACTTAACAGTCATCTGTCTGTTCACTGTCATGAATGTGGCTGCGCTTCTTTGTTTGGCAATTGTGTTGTTCTGGTCAGGCATAGAGGTGAAGATGCGCGCGAAATTATTGAGGCACATACTGTCATTCGGAGTGGTCAAAGCTGTGTAAGCAGTCCATATGTCGACCTGTTACATAAGGAAACAACCCTTTTGGAAAGCTCAGTTTGACGCATTTGATCAGGTGTGGCGCTACGGTGCATGGTGTATAAAGGTGGTTCTTTCCTCGGAGTAAATGTTGAAGTTAGCGCATTGTGTTGGCGTCTTCCCTCTGTCCTCACCCGCTGGCGCTGAATATGCTATCCAAGTTAGAGTACCAGCATGCCCAAAATACAGCAATTTTTATTTTTCTTTTCTGTCGTACGCTAGAGGGCTGGAAAGAGCGTCTCCTGAACATCGTGGACGCGGCTTCCCTTCCTGCTATCTGGGGGGGAGACATGACGGGACCCGACGGAGACCCAAGATGCAGGCATAAGGTTGGTAAAGTAAGAGGCAGTGCGGCACACACCGTCAACTCAAATACGTATTGTACGCAGCTAACACCCGTCTGTCAAGGGATATTGGTTTCTGCGTGAAACTGGAGATACAGAGGCATTCTGTAACGGTTACTAGAGTTTGCTCCAACGAAATTGCCTAAAGCCTGCTGAAAGCTGGTATGGCCTGGTTTGCGAGGCCATATGTCGAGCATGCCACTCCAGGTGGCATAAAAAAGTGATGCATGAAATTACGCACTCGGTCATACACGCATGCATTCTTCGCTGGCAACATGCGCCAGCGCGCACGGCAACAGACAACTACTAAGTAGACGAACGTCTCGGATTAAGGCTATATTAGCGCTTTAGTTGCACACAAAGCACTAGCATGAAGGGTAGAATCTTCGTCTATACCCGATGGTTCAGAACTACATTCATTTGGGCTAGACAGCGCATACTGGAACTAGGAAAGAACAGCGCCAAACTAAAGCAGTCGCGAGCGGGAGAACGACACAGGACAAGCACCAACTTCATCTATCTTTATTCACTGAAAAGTCAGCAAATATAAGGAAAATCAGACATGCGTACAAGGTACCACAATGCATCATCTGCCAAACCGTTAAAGATATGACATTTCGCTTTTAGACAGGTTCACATACGTATCGCTAACACAGTTTTTTCCTCTCTTCTTTATATGGAAGGCTGCCAAACTTCACGTGTCTTTGTATCTCTGCTTCTGCCAAGAATCTTTGCCTCTCGGAACCGTGGTTCATCCTTCTTCCAGTTGAGGCATTGTTTCCGTGGCGTATGCTCTACCACCCGGTCACACACAGTGCAGGTTGGGCAATGTTGCTTCCCAGTAGTGCTTTCGGTTCCTCGGAAACAAGCACAGCTCTGCGCCCGCGTCGCGAGCGAGCGAGGGTATGAGGAGCAGCTGCAGCAGAAAGTATGGCAAGCAGTTTGTAAAGTGCTGCACTGGTGTGGTATATATGACATACCATTGATCTGCGGGAAAACCTAGGTGCGCCAAATGGGTAGATGAGTTGATGACCGCGCAGCTGAACATATCACGGTCACTGAAAGAAGGAGCTGCGCATTTTTCGCAACATTGCGCAACTTGCACTGTGTGTGACCGAGCGGCAGAGTATATACGCCACGGAAGCAATGTCTGTACTGCAACAAGTGTGAACCACGGAGCAGCATTCCGGGCAAGTTGGTAATCCATTACTTAAATGATATTGCGCAACAAAAAAAAAAAACCGACATGGACCTGAGAGAAGACGACACACCAAGCGCAATGTGTCGTCTTCTCTCACATCCATGTCGTTTTCTTTTTTTTTTGTCGTGCAATATCATTTAAGTTGTGAACGATGGTTCCGAGAGATAAAGATTCTTCGCAGAAGCAGAGATACAAAGGTGCGTGAGGTTTCGGAAGCATTCCATATTAAAGAAGAGAGGAAAAACTGTGTCAGTGATACGTCTGTGAACCTGTCTAAAAGCGAAATGGATGGATGGATGCGAAACTTTAATATGTCATATCTTGAATGGTTTGGCAGATGATTCACTGTGGTACCTTGTACCCATGTCTGTGATTGTTCTTATATTTGCTGACTTTTCAGTGAATGAAGATAGATGAAGTTGGTGCGTGTCCTGTGTCGTTCTCCCGCTCGTGACTGTTTTAGTTTGGCGCTGTTCTTTCCTAGTTCAAATCTGCCCGATGGTTGCACGAAACTGTAACTTGAAGTGGAGCTACGTCTTAAGGCAGTGAACAGATGGTCGAAATTAATCGCATTACCTGACTGCTACAACGCTATGTGCCGTGCTCCGCTTCCCAGCACACTTTTGGAGAACAACTCAACGATTCACCTCGAGACCAGTGCGAACCACGGCAACACCTTGCTTTGCTTCCACTTTCGTTCAGGTTAACTACGGCGGGCGGTTCGAGGAAGGCTTCGACCGCGAGGCGAATTCCCTTTTCGCCGAGAGCGGCGTCCAGCAGCGGACCATCGGACGCCGCGACAGGTGGGAGTTGCCGATCAGCGTGTCCAAGGCGGGCGCCCTGCTCACTTGGCGCTTCCAGACGGCCTCTGGAGACCTGGCCTTTGGACTCCGCACGAGCAGCGGAACGTGTCTAGTTCCCCTGGAACGTATCGAGGCGTGCAGCTATGTCCCTCAAGCAGGAAGCTGGCCGTGCGACACACCTGGAACGTGTACGTACCAGCTCTCTGCTACAGCCCTTGGTAGAATTCGTGTGAGTAGGTAATGACACGAATACTCGAGAAATTGGAATCAACCGCTTCTAGCTATTTCATTTGTCCCATGGCCCCAACGTCTGTGTTAGGTTACGTGATCGAACGAAACTTCCCCCAAGTTTTGAGTTAATGGTGACCATGAAATCGCGGGCTTTATCCCTGTAGCAACGAAGGCCGCATTACGATGTGCAGGAGGGGAGGGGGGGGGGTATAGGCGTACACGCTCGTGTACCTTGAACTGGGAGCGCGTTATGCAATCTACACACGCTCTACGAAATAAGTAAACCAGAAGGCTATCCGCGTGGCATGTGATAGAGAAGGTTGGCCTCGACTCCCATACCTGCCAACTTTGCCTTTCGCGAATCCACCTCCGCCGTGCATATTCCAGGAGAACTTATTACACTGAACACGTACATCAGTGAAACTCAGTCGAACGTTTTGCTATGGGAAACTTGAATGCTGTGGTCGGCGAACGTGCCGTTATATAACCACCACTATTCTGTTTGCGGTTGACTGCTGCGCGTACGGTGATATTGCAGCGACGATCGCTGATGCTAACAGTGCCCTTCTGAAACGTGTTTTTGTGCGTTTGCTGCAGACGTGCTCGAGTTCGACAACACCCACAGCTGGCTAAGCGGCAAGACACTCGCCTACATGGTGGACCTGCGTG
Source organism: Dermacentor albipictus (assembly GCF_038994185.2). NCBI lineage: Eukaryota > Metazoa > Arthropoda > Arachnida > Ixodida > Ixodidae > Dermacentor > Dermacentor albipictus. The sequence goes on from NC_091825.1 coordinate 126,739,217, forward strand.
CACCTGAAGAGAGCGCTTGACAGACAGACGTGCTCCAACGGGGCCGACGCGATCAGCATGAAATAAAGAACACTGTACTACATCTTCGTTACATTACACCACTTTCTCTCTAAGCCTGAAAACCGAAGGGAATTGGTGGTTTTCGAAGCCTTGCTTCAAAGTGGAACATCGTTGTGTGTGTGTGTGTGTGTGTGTGTGTGTGTATGTGTGTGTGTGTGTGTGTGTGTGTATGTGTGTGTGTGTGCGTGTACGTGCGTGCGTGTGTGTGTGTGTGTGTGTGTGTGTGTGTGTGTGTGTGTGTGTGTGTGTGTGTGTGTGTGTGGGGGGGGGGGCAATTGTAATGCTTGAACTGGATTAATTGAACTGGAACTTGAACTGGAAGTAATTAAGTAGAAAATAATTATGAATATTTGTATTTATCCGATAATGCATTTCGACTTTTCCTGCAAGTCATGTCACCTCTTTGTGTTCTCCAGTTCGATGACTATAAATATGCATGCCACATGTGATTTTTTTTAAGGACAGGATCTGCTAATACACCGGCCTGGTTATTTAAAACGGGGCGAATCAATTCTCTGAACTGTACGGCATGCAACGAGACAGGGGACATAGAGCACTTTTTGTGGTCCTGCAAGCAATTCCAAGATGAAAGAGACACTCTCCTGAAAAATGTACAAAACAAGTACCTTCCGCATGCGCGCCTGCAAGACCTTATATTTCCCGAGGGATCAGTTATAGACCGCAAAGAAACTTCACGTCTCCTCATAGATTTCTTAAGAGAGACCGGTTTGATGGACATGTGGTGAAACCCTTCAGCGGTATTGTGCGAGACGCTCGGGCGGAGCAATTGCCGGCCTTGTTCGTCAGGCTAAACCCGCCTGTTGCTACAATTCTTCACCACCACCACCACCAAAAACGTATGATCTTGAAAAAAAAAAAAAGATCACCTGGCACATCCGCAAATACATCCACCGAAATAGCTAACTGACCTAACACAACTAAGCAGCCAGGCGGCCACACAAAACTCAAGAGAGTAGGCAAACAAAGAATAGCAGAGAAATTTTTTTATATAGCTGACAGACTGTTCTTGTGACTTTTCTGCGCTGCATTTTGTCACAAATCCTGAGACAATACATTTTTTTTGCCAAGCCACGAACAGTAGGTGGTGCCACTTAAAGGCGCTAACTTCTTCCATTGCATCACGTCAGTAATAATAAATTAACTCAGATTTAAAATACACCGAAAAATACTCAGCTAACATAAACAAAGCATTACAAGAGAAACAAAGAAATAAAGCCTGTTGAATTCTGTCCCAGATACTCTATGCTACGGGTGCTAATGGACGTGCAACGACATTATTGGTGTGCTTCTTACTTGTATTGGTGTGGCTAAGGCGCGTTCATATTTTATTCTTGTTTTCTTTTTTTCTACGCCTAAAAATAAATAACTCACTCTGTTCTTTTATTTGTCTTTCCTTATCCGCTTTCCTCGTGCTCAGAAAAGTCGGCAAAAAGAAGCAATGGGTCATCACAACATTGCAATTGCTTTTAGAGCGCAGCTCTTTGTCGCACGTTCCTGCGACGAGCGTCGTCGTTGGCGGCGGTGTAACCGAGCGAACGAGAACAGCGAAAGTTGAAAGAGCGAACGCGGAGCGGGATATGAAAGCTGCGTGCCGCGAACGGAAGAGACCAATGAGAGCGGGCCCTTCACTGACGTGCGTGCGAGAAACTGGTGTCATGCGCACCCATACAGATCCTCACTATAACACCTAGACGGACATCTGGCGCCACCGCCTATGGGAGTTTCCTAAGGGGCGCTGTGCCGTCATGAGAATGACGGTATATGTGTCGAAGAGGCTTGTGTTGGCTGGTGTTGCAAGAGGCTTCGTCTAAAACGTGGATATGGCTACACAAATAACGCGTTCTTAAAGTAAAATCTTCATGAAACGTTTCCGTTCACGCATATTACAGCTTTCAGTGGAGCACGAGGTCGCGGTATCGAATCCCGGCCACGGCGGCCGCATTTCGATGGGGGCGAAATGCGAAAAACACCCGTGTACTTAGATTTAGGTGCACGTTAAAGAACCCCAGGTGGTCGAAATTTCCGGAGTCCCCCCACTACGGCGTGCCTCATAATCAGAAAGTGGTTTTGGCACGTAAAACCCCGTAATTTATTTTTTATTTTCATAGAAACCGAATTGCGAAAAACGTTTCGAAAGTCCTTGTTTTATGCACCAACTCGTGTTCTTCCTCTTCAATACTTATGCTCAAGTCAGAAATGCTTACGAAGCCTACGTGTTTCTTAACACGGCGCGGACTACGCCAGAGGAAGTTGGGCAAAATGCCACTTTACTGCAGCATCGCCAGGTCTAGGCGACACAAAACTCAGTTCCAGTTACATACTCGGGCATCTTGCGAACGCAACGATGAAACTGAAGAGGCTTTTGAAACGCTGAGGCCTAAGGGAAAGACAGGAATCTATTTGAACGTCGTTCAGAAAGGCTGTTTACGCCCCCTTCACACGTGACACCTTCTTTACACTCCTGCTCAGCAGATGGTGTTCAAGAACCAACCGTTCCAAAGTGTGCGTCACACCTTTATAGACACAACCATAGAAACACAACCATGAGTGTTTCTATCGATTTCTAGGTAAGAAAAAAAAACAGGGTTATCACAGACTCGACGTCATGGATCTGAACCAGTGCTTTCACTTCAAAAGCACGCCGCGTCGACGTCCACCCATACACATCACGTGCCTACTCACTTTACAACGCCCTGTTTTGAATGTATTGAGCATTAGCCGGTTGTCACGGTTGCAAGCTTCTTCGCACAGTCGGCGTCAAAAGCTTACAGATCACAGGCTACGAGAAAACGCTGCATTGCCCAGCACTTAGTGACTTTAACAAGTAAAACCAGTAAAGGGACGAAATAGAGTGCACATGGGAAGTAGCACACAGTGCGGGCGCTTTTCCGTTGTTGTTTCTTACCACTGTTTATTGTACCTTTTGCGATGTTTTTTTTTTTGGAAGCCTACTAAACAACTCGCCGAATTTCACAGTTTGCAACACTATAGTTATCGCATATCCTGGACAGGCCCGAAATCTGAGCCCATATTCGCACAAAAACTCTTACATTAGAATTCCCCCAAAGAAAAAAAAAACATACCATGTCAGTCCTAATGCTGGAAGTAACATTAGCCAAGACGACCAGCCAATGGAAAAGAGCACTTCCGAATGAAAGCCTTTGTGAATTCGGCCTCTGATATCCAGGCTGGACGTGCCCGGATGCAGAAGTATTCATCATCTTCTCGGATCCTCTGGTCGGTAAAGAACGTTTGACCTTGAGCGCACCGACAGGCAGGGGCCTCAATCTTCCCCCAGAGAGTTTTCTCTGTCTCAAAAGCTCGAAGCCGGAGACGGAGGCGGAGGAGGTGAGATGAACTTATCAGCTTCGTGTGGGTTATGGGTCCGCAGGGAGTGGACAATTGGAAAGCCAATCGGCAAAGCAGGATCTAAGCTCAGCTGTTCTGTCAGCAGCGCACGCGGAAAGGGCTCACCGCAACCTTGACAACGGTTTAGCGTAGAAGCCAACGCGCACTCGCAGTCAGTCGATCAACAGCCGCGGAGGAGCGCCGACTCGGAGCAGCTAGAGCGATGAGCGGATACCTGGGCGACTTGAGCGCATGTCAGCAGGCTGCTCTCGACAAGGTAGGACTACTGAACAGCAATAGGTCAAGCTTATATATATATATATATATATATATATATATATATATATATATATATATATATATATATATATACAAAAGATAGTGAACAGAAAGGCAGACAGGTTAACCAGACCACAGAAATTCGGTTTGATACCCTACATAGGGAAGGGAAAAGTAGGAAGAGTAGAAGTAGAAAGTAGAAGTTAGCAGAATGACCAAGAGACAAATATTCTTTGAAACATTGAACTGATGGTAAGAATAAACACGTTAAGAATACAGACTAACTCTTCGTGCTATATTCAATTGCGTCGTGTACATCCTTCAGTTGGACAACTATTTTGAGGAATACACGCCGATAAGAAAATTGTACAAGTCTCGTCATTTTTCGTCCCAGCTTTAACTATACTGGCCGATTTGGAGCCGGGCCTTTGCGAGTCTCAGAGCGCAAGCAGGTGTTCGGAAATATTTTTTTTGTGGGCGTTTGCGAGCGAACGTCACAACGTGTGGATTTATGACAATTTGTTGTTTGTTGTTCTCCACACGTAAAGCTTGCGTGATTGCGAAATTGGAGGCACAGTTTGCTTTCTGCAGAGCTGTCCAGGCTCCTGACTCCAAAGCAGTATTTTTAATGAGCTTGAAACTTTTCCTAAACGGGCATTTTTTTTGTATTCCGATCAGGTGTTCGGTAAGCCGCATTGCTCGCTCGTTAGCGCGAGTGCGTGTAAACGCGCACGTGCACTTTTCTATTTTATTTTTTAAATATTCTTGTTTGTGTTTAGGGTCCACGATCGCGAAGAACAGTTTAATAGCTAGCCAGGAAACTCGTGGCCACTTGGCCCCCGCGTCTATGACTATGGCCTTCCGGAGCTCGTAAAAGCCGCGTGTTCAATTTGCGACCACAGTTGCCGTCTATGTATAGGTGCGAAATGCAAGCACACCCTTGTTACGAAATTAAAGTGGACATTAAAGAACGCCACGAGGTCGAAATTGTACGTTTCGGCATTGCAGGCCTAACTTTTGCTTTTGGAATAATAAACCCTTACACTCGTTTTTATTAACACGGTCAACTATTCTTTTTTTGTAGACTAACAATAGAACCCCTAATGGCGGTCACACCATAATAATGCACTTCTCGCGAGAGGACATTGGGAACAGCTACTCTTCAGAAACGAACACTTGCTGCTCTTGAAGAATTTTTGGAAGCAAATCATGTTGACGGGCGGTTAGATATTAGGATAAGAAATGCATTGACGTTTCTCCAGGTTAAAATGGCATTGTATGCATGTACGACGTTTTATGCAGTTTTGGTCGGAAACTGATTTTTGCCAATTTTGTCTCTCCTGGGGCGTACTGAGCATTTGTAGTGCGTCTAAATTTTATAGCGTCTTTGGCGTTTTAATTGTATTTCTGTGCAGCAATATTTCATGCTTTGGGGATTTATATTAATGTCATTTTACATCTTTGCTTTATTTTTGCTATCATACGCGACTTGTCATGAATTTCTATGTGAAAATGAGTAGCCGGCCCGATCTATTGGTTACAACTCCACTTTATTTCTGACGTCGATAAAAAGTGCACTGGTCACTGGATCTAACATCGCTTGAACAAACCATCGCAAAACAACAAACTGTTGCAGCATCCACGGTTCACACTCATGGTTCGTATGTGCTAGCCGCTAGCCTTTGCTTCAACCCTTAAGCCCTTAGGGTTTTTTTAGGTGATTTTTTTTCACCGTATACGACAGCATTCGCACCAGTCTGTAACTTTTTCTTCAGTGGCAACAGCTGGAAGAATTAGTGCAAATGAATACTTACGTATACATGTCATACTTTTTCCTCTAGCACTGCATATATTAGGCATGTACGTGCAGCCTTCGCTGCGAGTGGTAAGTTGCTCCTCCCGTTTGTGTGTGTCTGTTTTCCGCGACCCGTGGAGTAGAGGACATCTGCGCGCGCAATGCTAATATAAATGAAAGCGGGGAATGAAGTTATAGAAACATTTTCCCGTTAGAGCAATAAATAAAATTTGATAGATATCTGCCCCACTCGAAGGAGGCAGAAAGAAAACGCGTCGATGTGGCATAGCCACGTTCCGGTATGAAAGAAGCAGCTTGCCTCGTGAGAAGGATGTGCTGACGGTTGCTAAATCTTTCACCCTGCAACGCGTGTTCTGCATATTTCAGCGATGATCGTGCTCCTTGAGCACTGTGGTGGACATTCTAGAGCAAGCGCATTTTTTTTTGCTAATAAAACGTGGTAAATCCCTGCATGCGACATGGTTGACCTTGTAGAAATGCGTCACAGCCCAACAACACGATGAGAGACGTGCAGTGAATTTCTATTTGGTGCCAAAGAATGGCTCATGGCCACTAGTGGAGATTGGAAAAGATGCAGGTGGTTTTGCAAGTGTCCTTATTAAGACTGTAACCGAAAAAAAGGAAACCCGAGGACACCTCAGCACTTCTTGTGAGTTGCGGATGCGGAAGCACTAATTACCACACTCTAAGTTTACGCCCATCGAGTCGTATCTTGCCATAGCACAATAAATGTCTTTTGTCTTGTCCGAATTTCCTTTCTCCTGGAAGTACCGGACTCGCAGCGTTAAAAAAATGCGGGCAAGGCTGATGGCGATTATCGTTGTGGGACAAGATAAGCATAAAAGGACATAGCATTTTTAAGAGCGTACGAACTCCTCGCGGGCAATCGAGCACGCTGAGGCGCTTGACACGTTTCGATTTCGCCTTACCGAGGCGCCGTTAGAATGCAGGCTTCCGTGCACAAGGAGCGCGCGGATAGCACGGGCCTCCGAGAGCGAGAGCGAGGGTGACGTGGCGTCGCGGCGACGCCCTCTCTCCTCTCCCAATACGTGGCGCGCTAGCGTGGTAGCAGGTGCACACTTTCGCCCGCTCAGGTCCCCCAACCTCTCTCCTCACTGTAGGGTAGCAAAACAGATCTTCCCGTCTGGTTAACCTCCCTGGCTTTCCCCTTTCTTCTGTCTCTCTCTCTCTCTCTTTCTCTCTCTGCTCCATCCAGGCTCGCTCATGACGTGGGGTTGCAGCCACTGGGAATTCAGCTGCCGTTTCGCTGCTGCGGACGACAGACGCCGACTTTTCGCTCAATGGCTAATTTGACGCTTTCGCACCGAGAAAAACTTACCATATCAGAGCGTAATTTCTAGAAACAACGCGTCCCCCAACTTCTTCCTTCATCGTCATCTAAAAGCTGTGCGCGCTCACTTTTGGTATGACAAATGGTATGACAGATGGTATGACACATTGATCTGGAACCAGTGATTTAGATTGAGTCGTGTTGACAGCCGTCACGACGATGGTCCATGAAGTGCCCGTTATGAATCAAGCACATAAGATTGAAGTGCACCTTTGCACTGACAACCCGTTAACCTAGGTCTTACAATTTTGCAAAATATTCTTAAGGGGCCAAAATACCACCGATAGCTACCTACGTTAATGCATCGTATTAAGTACGCTTTTGAAAAAGTAATGATGAAATAGCAAAATGGTCTCAAAATTATTTAAAATACCGCACTTTGAGTAGAATATTCATAGGATACATACAAGTCTGCCCTATTCCTACAACCATAACGCACATAACTTCCTCGTATCGCAAAAAAATATACTTTCCAGGTTGTTCCGGACGCACTTACTCTTACATGGGGTCGTTTTTGAAGGCGAAATTACTTCTTGCCTTTCGAAAGATCTCAATCTGACTGCCATGGCCAGCCGCTGCTAATGAGTTTCGGAACTCGGTGAATGTATCTACTGGAACATGGACTGTTCTGCTGTTCAAAGTCGCTTTCTAAGGAAGCTTTGCAGGACAGCTGCGCATGGCACTGTCGTCAGGCGACACGAGGAAATTTTCTTGGGTCTTCAGGCAAAGCTACCACGTGATTTGGTGCTTTGGATTTGCGGCTATGTGATAGTGGCGCAAGCTCTGGCAGCGGCACACACACTTCTTACATCGAGCTAAGCTGAAACGTTCGCCAATTGGATTAGTGCAGAAGTAATCCAGCAAACGCCTTTTTATCACCCGCTCGAAAGTAACGTTTCAGAGCCATCGATGCCTTTTTTTTTTCATCTAAGTCTAGCGGAATATTCAGATATACTCTGTTGTCTGTCTAGTTCCCAACTATTACGGGCAGATAAAACGCTGAGTGCAACTAATCTTCTTACTTGCCGTGGCCTTTTATTTTCGGTGTATCAAACAATAATGTCTAGTAGCCATCATATCAAGAACACCTCTTTTTGATATTAACTATGCAATATTTGCAGCGAATATGAAGTTTATTTTGCCGCAGCTTCACACAAACCACAGCAGTCAGTACATGTTTCAGCCTGATCACTCTGAAACACAGTACCATTCCCCCATATTGCAGAAAACTAACCGATTTCAAATATCATTTAGTTTTCTTTTAATTTCTTAGAACACCTTGTAACTTTCCTTATGCTGGTATTTTCTGTAGTTGTGTAATGCACCTAATTCAGTGCGTTTTTATTTTATTCTTCCCTTTTCCTGCAAAGTTACACTGGCGTTTTTTCTCTTATTTAAAATTGTACCATCGAAGCTTTCGTACCTAGCAATTTATTCAAAGCCACATGTTGTATTTCGATCATTTGTATGTTATAACATTTAAGAGGGCTTCATAATTACAAGCTTCGTGTACTGCAACAACAGTTGGGTTTAAATCACATTTGCCATCATCCTTAAGAAATCCCAATTCAGTTTAAAACTATGGTACCTACTTCTGCATAAACATATCTTGTGAGTCCTACTTCACTACTGAAACGAATAAAATGACCCTGATTCTAGTACGACTGGTCGTATAAAGCTTCGAGATTACCAAGAAGCGAAGAAAAAGGAGTTTGAGAAGTTGTTAAGTAGTTATCATTTTAGCCAATTTCAATGATGTTGTTAATGCCCAGAGTACAGAATAACTAGCACCACTGCGTCATCCTGGGATCTTATCGGCTATCAACGCTACTTAGGTTTTAGGGACCGAATGCAGAAGGAGGCTTATAGTTCTGAACAAGCTCGACTGCTTCCTACTCGTTGCAGAGATAAAATAACATGGAGTTCTCAACATAAACTTAACCGCAATTATTTCAAACTTGTGTTAAACATGAAAATTACAATAAATTAAACTTTACATCAATGGTGAAGTTGTCAGCCAACCATTTTTATTGAAGCAAGCCAAACTGCTTCCATTCTTGAGCTTAGCACTAACGGCTATGTGAACTTAGTACAAACGTGTTGACACAAGCTTCTCGCCCTTTCTTTCTCTTATGTGCTCCTTCTCGCCCGTGGTATTTTTTTCCTCGCTTTCGTTCTTTCATTTAGTTGACCTCTCGAGAAGTAGCCCCTTAAATGGCAAATTGTCTTACTATATAAGATGGCCGTCAGATATGTTTGTCGAACAACCTGACATGCATCATCCTGCATCGACCTGAACTGAAGTTAATTGAAATGTTTAGTAATGTTACACATACTGATTGCCATACGAACCTAACAGGGGCAAAAGAAGCATATTATCTTTTGTTATTTATGCTACAGGGATGCCCGTGTCTTTACGTATGTTTCCACTAGCGCTCTCTCCCTCTTCTTAGCTTCAAGAGCGTCTGCTTCATTATTTTGTGCAGAACTCAGTATTGATATTTATTCGCTCACTGAAGCCTTGATGATGATGATTGCAGTTTATTGGTGCAAGGGCCAGAAGTGGCCAAAGAGTGCCTCACTGGAGCCTTGAATGACACAGTAAAGTTTAGACGCTAGAAGATCTCTGTTTAAAAGCAAGCAGCTGTATCAACAACGAAGGCACTTTTGCCGCTGTCGTTGTTTCATTTCATAACATTTTTACCCGCCGCGGTGGCTAACCAGCTATGGCGTTGCACTGCTAAGCACGAGGTCGCGGTGTCAAATCCCGGCCACGGCGTCCGCATTTCGATGGGGGCGAAAAGCAAAAAATTACCGTGTATTGCGGGTACGTTAAAGGTCCCCTGGTGGTCAAACTTAATCCAGAATCACCCCACTACGGCGTGCTTAGTAATGAAATTATGATTTTGGCACGTAAAACCCCAGAATTCTGTTATATGATTCTTGTAAAATGATGTTAAAATACTGGCTAGGATTGTGTAAACCTTTCTCGTTATATTAAGATTCATGCTGTTCAAGCTGTTATTTATTAGGGCTATCAGCGAGCTGTTCAATCCGGGTCCTATCTTCTGTGCAGTTCCGCGAAGCCGTGGCAGATGTGAAAAAGCCTTGGCACACGGATGCATTCCTGCTGCGCTGGCTACGAGGTGAGCGGGTGAATCGTCGCAACAGATATTCTCACCACGAGTTTCATCACGCCAACACCTACGAAAGGCGGTTTGTGCTGTGATAAGGATGTGGCCCCATGCCTCTGCCCAATGCAGTCATATCAATGCGTACTCATAAAAGCCGCGAACTTCTTGCTGGTATCAAGCCTTTGCAGAATGTTCAGAAGTGCTTCCACTGGGGCTAGTTTCTATGCCATCACTGTATGGCGTGTGGATATGGCATGGGCTTTGCTCAAGGTTCGTGTTTGTTTTGTGTCTTCGTGTCAATGTCCCTGAGTATGCCACGTTAGCGATGCAACTATATGTCGTACAGTATTAAGAATGGTGCATTGATATGGGTCTTTGAAATCTCAGTGGACAATTTTCACTTCTTTCATTACCTCTACCCCTGTTCCCACGTTAACCTTACCTATAGCATGGAGAAACCACGTTAACCTTCCTGCATTTCTCTTCGTGCTCTGAATGTCTAATAACACTGGCCAGCTGCAAACACATATTGCATAGGTTAGGAGAAGGAGAAGAAATCGGGTTAACCGAGGGGCCCGCCGCCAAGGTCTGTGAGTGGTGGCGCTGGTTAACACTCTCATGGTTAGGCTAGGAAACATAAATAGCCAAGAAAGTGGATAGGGAAATGCCGCCGCGGTAACTCAATTGGTAGAGCATTGCACGCGAAATGCGAAGGTTGTGGGATCGTTCCCCACCTGCGGCAAGTTTCTTCCTCCAATTTCGTTTCCAATAATTTATCGTTTCTTTATTTTATTTGTTAAGCACAAGTAATTTCCCTTATGTTTCCTTTGGTGTCAGCGTCGGTCGGCTTCTTATGACATGACTAATAACAATCGGGACCCTCGGTTAACCCTCTTTCTTCTCGTATATTGCAATTTACAAATTCTAACGGGTAATACTGCAAGGCAAATCCACTTGACAACAATTTTGTGGATCACATTTCTGAGACATGAGCCGTCAAGCTTGTGACAAAAATGCACTGTTTGTTCCACCGAATTTCTTAAGAAAAGGGCAATTTATGCACTGAAGCATCCAAGTAACTGGAACGCCAGTGCATTAGTCCGCAAAGTTCAAGAATTAGTATCTCAAAACTGGTGTCATCTTGAAAATTCGTTCTAATTGGATCCGTCTTGCGAACTCCCCTGTTAGAATTTGTAAATTGCAATATGTGCTACAGGGTAATTATTAAAATCTTAATTAGCGATTTTTGGTAATCAGTCGATTATGCATGTCAGTTTTCTTGTGCAGTAATACCCTTCGCTCTGAGCAGACCAGCTCACTGACTAGATGTAGTAAAAATAGATACCCAAGTTAGTGGAAGAATTGATAGCCGTCGCCGTAGCACTCTGTCCTGTCCAACCTTTCTTTTTACGTTAGTCTTGTTAGCGCTAGTAGCTACGTCACGGTAGAGCAACGCACGCGTAATGTGGAGGTAGTGGGTTTGGCCTCCACCGGCGACAACTTATTTTTCGTCCGCTTTCATTTCCATTTCTTCATGATTTTCTGCATTCCAATCTAAAACTACAGTTAATTTCCCCGATGCTTTCCTTGGCTTGATGCTTTGTTTGCTTTCTGTGGTCATGATGTGGTCAGCCCCTCATTGCCCCTTCTTTCCTTTACATAATATAGCCAACAGACTATGACACCAGGGACAGCAAAGACAAAAATGACTTGTACTTTTTAATTGAATTAATGAAAAGATAATTGAATGAAAATGAAAGTGGATATACAAGGTGTCCCAGCTAACTTTAGCTAGAGCTTAAGAACATGGAAATGCTACGTATCTCGACAGAACAACGGTAATGTTGTTTACCGTCGCTTAGAGATACTCAGATACTTTCTTCATCCTAGCTATTTACATAATTAGTCCAAAACAATTAATGAATTTCTCAAATATGACTGAGAAGTGTCAATGAGAAAATTGTAGAGCGACATGAAAAAATCCCGATACAGCTTCCTGTGTCTCAATACGTACTACATTAAAATTTTTCCGAGTGAAAGAAGCCCGCGAACACACGAAAAGTGCATCGAGCGGCCAGTCGCGCGGCAATTTTGTCTGAATTTGCGGACTTCTTTCACGCTCGGAAAAACAGGAGTGCAGATTTGTGAGCTAGTTGGTTCGTTGCATCAATTGAAGTCAAGGCGCTGGAATGAAACGGACAAGAAAGACGACAGGACGTGCTTCTACGAAAAACCCTTTTATGTGCTTATATGAAAAACACGTTATGTAGCACGTATTGAGCAATAGAAATAGTTTTTCATGTAGCCATACAGTTTTCTCATTTACAATTTTCGACTAGTTAGAAGATTTGAGAAAGTCATTCATTAATTAAGCCTAATCATCTAATCAGGAGGAATGAAAAAAATTGTTTGAATATCTAAAAGCGACGGCACACAATATGACCTTTGTTCTATTCAGATACGTGGCATTTGCATATGTTTAAACTCTGGCTAAATTTACCTGGGACACCCTGTATATTGGTGTCATTGTTGGCTACTTACGATATGACTAATAAAAGTCGGGCCCCCTCTGTGTATATATATATATATATATATATATATATATATATATATATATATATATATATATATATATATATATACATTAAATTGCCCAAGAGCTCTAGAGAAATCGTACCGACTGCATAGTAGCCGTAGTCGTATGTACTTACGGCCAGTATTTTTTTCATCACGAAGTAATAGTCAATTACTTTTCATTAGTGAAGTCTTTAAATATTGCGTGAATCGCAAACATATCGACTACAAGGTTGTTGGGCACCTCAAATAACTTCCGAATCACGCAGTTGTTTAGTGCTCCGCTTTGCCTCGTTGGTTTTTCCGAGAAAAACCGAAGGCGCGCGAAACGTCCAAAATACGAAATATATAGGCGCTCGCACGCCGCTACTCAAGCGATCCCAAACGAATAGACACGGACACACGGCTTTACTAGCGGCGGCAGCTCGATACAGGGCTTCACGCTATGTGATGGGTCGCGGCATCAAGAGAACACGCCGCTGACAAATTGATAAGCGTTGCGGAGCCTTGCACGATGCGGCGGTAAGAGAATGCAGCCGTATATCTTTCAATGGTTGCTTGTAGGCGCTTGAGTAGCGGCGTGCGAGTGCGCATCTATTTCGTATATCGCGGAATTTCATTTTTTTTTCTGGGAAAAAACAACCAGGACCACTTCAGCACGAAATAAATGCTTCATTCGGAGGTTATTGAAAGTTCCCTACAACTTGGTGTTTGGTATGTTTGCGATTCAAGCACTAATTAAATAATTCATTAAATAAAAGCAAATAATTAAGGAATACTTCGTGATGAAAAAAACAATGCTTGCCGTAAGTAAATGCGACTACGGCTTGTATGCAGTCAGCACGACTTCCCTAGAGCTCTTCGGTATTCGTAAAATCTTGGTCCAAGTTAGCTGGTACACCTCCTGTGTGTGTGTGTGTGTGTGTGTGTGTGTGTGTGTGTGTGTGTGTGTGTGTGTGTGTGTGTGTGTGTGTGTGTGTGTGTGTGTGTGTGTGTGTGTGTGTGTGTGTGTGTGTGTGTGTGTGTGTGTGTGTGTGTGTGTGTGTGTGTGTGTGTGTGTGTGTGTGTGTGTGTGTGTGTGTGTGTGTGTGTGTGTGTGTGTGTGTGTGTGTGTGTGTGTGTGTGTGTGTGTGTGTGTGTGTGTGTGTGTGTGTGTGTGTGTGTGTGTGTGTGTGTGTGTGTGTGTGTGTGTGTGTGTGTGTGTGTGTGTGTGTGTGTGTGTGTGTGTGTGTGTGTGTGTGTGTGTGTGTGTGTGTGTGTGTGTGTGTGTGTGTGTGTGTGTGTGTGTGTGTGTGTGTGTGTGTGTGTGTGTGTGTGTGTGTGTGTGTGTGTGTGTGTGTGTGTGTGTGTGTGTGTGTGTGTGTGTGTGTGTGTGTGTGTGTGTGTGTGTGTGTGTGTGTGTGTGTGTGTGTGTGTGTGTGTGTGTGTGTGTGTGTGTGTGTGTGTGTGTGTGTGTGTGTGTGTGTGTGTGTGTGTGTGTGTGTGTGTGTGTGTGTGTGTGTGTGTGTGTGTGTGTGTGTGTGTGTGTGTGTGTGTGTGTGTGTGTGTGTGTGTGTGTGTGTGTGTGTGTGTGTGTGTGTGTGTGTGTGTGTGTGTGTGTGTGTGTGTGTGTGTGTGTGTGTGTGTGTGTGTGTGTGTGTGTGTGTGTGTGTGTGTGTGTGTGTGTGTGTGTGTGTGTGTGTGTGTGTGTGTGTGTGTGTGTGTGTGTGTGTGTGTGTGTGTGTGTGTGTGTGTGTGTGTGTGTGTGTGTGTGTGTGTGTGTGTGTGTGTGTGTGTGTGTGTGTGTGTGTGTGTGTGTGTGTGTGTGTGTGTGTGTGTGTGTGTGTGTGTGTGTGTGTGTGTGTGTGTGTGTGTGTGTGTGTGTGTGTGTGTGTGTGTGTGTGTGTGTGTGTGTGTGTGTGTGTGTGTGTGTGTGTGTGTGTGTGTGTGTGTGTGTGTGTGTGTGTGTGTGTGTGTGTGCGTGCGTGCGTGCGTGCGTGCGTGCGTGCGTGCGTGCGTGCGTGCGTGCGTGCGTGCGTGCGTGCGTGCGTGCGTGCGTGCGTGCGTGCGTGCGTGCGTGCGTGCGTGCGTGCGTGCGTGCGTGCGTGCGTGCGTGCGTGCGTGCGTGCGTGCGTGCGTGTGTGTGTGTGTGTGTGTGTGTGTGTGTGTGTGTGTGTGTGTGTGTGTGTGTGTGTGTGTGTGTGTGTGTGTGTGTGTGTGTGTGTGTGAGAGAGAGAGAGAGAGAGAGTTTAGATGCACCCGGTGACACAGTAACAGAATTGAGGTTACCATGAACAAAATTGGTTTCGCCGGAAAGAATGAGCCAGTCAACAGAAAGAAAAAAACAAAGAACCTTACGACATGTTCTGGTCCGGGCAGACGCATGAGCTCCATCGCCCCATTTGAATTAACTCTCGGGGTCATGCATTCGGTAAGCCTCGTAAGGCCGCCATAGCGATGACTGCACAGTTGTTCCTGTTCTTGCTCCTCTTTTGTCAGGTGGGAGGCGCCTATGCGCGCGCTCTTGCGCAAAGTGTCTTACTGGAATTTTGCTTCCTTTTAACTGGTTCAAATTTACTTGTTGTGCGCGTGGTTTGAATAATTGTGTCAATGATACTTTGGCACAAAATTCCGTCCTTCATTATACCTGTGCCCAAAGCGAATCATTCGCAGTACACAATTCCTCTCTCTAATCATAGCAAACACGTTGGTTGGGCGTCAGTTTTGGTATGCAAAATAACAGACTTTGAGTCAATAGCGCGCGTTATATTTTACCCGACAATGCAATTTTAACAGTCACAGCAAGAAAGTATCAAAATTTCACATTTTTCTGCTGTGTTGCGTTCAATTGCGCTGCAACCCAATTACGTGTCTCATTTCTGCGCCTGTGTACAATTAAGATGGTTTATCTAGAAGTAGTTTACTTTGAGCACATCTAACCTCTCATAAGATTAACATATACAGAACATTAGATGATAGAAGACAATGAAACGATGTCATATTATTGCTACATTTGTATAGTACAATAATTATTGCAAACATGATGTGTGATCATTAATAGGTTGTACTCCATACTATTGCATCTAACAAGTATTGTTAGCTACTATAATGCAATTGTATAATACATTATCTTTGAATTCCAAAACCGTACATGCATGCGAACTGTTTTCTTTTTCCTGTGTATTTTCATCGCATATGGCATGGCCCAACTAGCCCGAGAGTTTGATGTGTCCAAGGCGGAGCGTATGTACCGTAACGTGAGTACCAATCTTTCATCAAATGTCAGAATGCGCAATCCTAGAGGCACCCACTGCCACACAGATAGCTTGGATTCACTTAAACCAATTTCTTCTCTCTTTACTTCAGTTCGACCAGGTCTTTTTCGATCGTCCGCAACATATATATAACACTGTCTCCTCTCTTCAGGTGCACTTATGCCCCTCTTCATGCCACCAGAGAAGTCGCAACTATGCACAAACGCCAAGAGATCAATAACCGTTGATCCCATCCCACGAAACATACACCCCACCCACAACGAAGGGCGGAAAAAAGCGAGAGCGAAAGCACTCCTTGACAACATCAAATGTAACGAAACGCAAGTCCTCTTCGTTGACGCGGCCAGATATTGGAATCGAAGCGCCAGGGCCTACGCGGTCTCTGTGGTGGGCGTCCGTGGCTCACTCGTCAACGCAGCCATGGTAGTTACCAACTTCACCCACGAAGCAGAAGAAATGGCCATCGCGGTGGCCCTTCGAAGCTGCAAAGGAGTGTCAGTCATTTACTCGGACTCAAGAACAGCTATTAGAATCATCTCGTCGGCCCTCGTCTCTAGGAAAGCAGCTACAGTTATCTTCTTCCAAGAAACGGGAGGAGACAACCTCACGTCCCCTCACATCACATGGTTCTCGGCCCACATGGGCAACATTTCCGGACCTCCTGACTGTAATCCGAACGAGCGGGCACACCAACTGGCGCGAGAGCTCACATTCCGCGTCTGCGGTCCGCCCTCTCGCTTCAACCCAGCCTGGAGACCCAGACAACAAAGACCCACTCGTATCATACCACTAAATCACTTCAAATCATAGGTTATCACGAAGAATTTTTCCTCCTCCTCACCCAAAGCTCAAAAAAGCACAGGCCGTCACTTACAGACAGTTGCAGACTAGGACATACATCACTCCAACAACACTAAGCAGGATCAATCCTGACCTTCTTACTGAATGCCCACACTGCGGCCACGAATACAAGTTCGAACACATGTTCTGGCTGTGCCCTGCCAACGCGAGCACGAACTTTCCCGACCAGTCTTCCTGGGACTCAGCGCTCAGAAGCACAGAGCTCATCGCTCAGCTCAAGGCTGTCCAGAGGGCCCGGGCCGTCGCCGAAGGACTCTGTCTACCGGCCCCGACCTGGGTGGAGCCGCCGGATTGATTTCCCCTCAGGACCTAAATAAAGTTCTAACTCACTCACTCCTCAAGTGAGTGAGTGAGTTCCGATCCGCCTCGGAGTTTCCTGACGGCGGATCGGTCAAATACTTCTGTAATCGACGTCTTGAACACCGATCACGTTCGGATATCCCTCTCATGATTTCTAAACCAGAGACTAGCCACGCCAGCGAGGTAGTATAATGCGTAAGCCCGCTTGTCCTAGTCATTCCATTTGTTGTGAACGCTCACCCATTCGTAGGATGACAGCCATTCTTCAACGTCGTTGTTGGCGGTTCCGCTGAAGATGGGAGGCTCCCGCTGGCGAACGGTGCCAGCGCAAGAAACGGGTGGCGATGGAAGAGTCTGCTGGTCGGCGTCCGGCATGGCGGAGGGTACCGTCCGAGAACGGAATTCCAGGATGGTAGAGTGGAACGTTACCCCGTACGGCTCTACCACTTGTAAAGGAGATTTATCGAGGTTCGTAGCGACCACCGCTTCTAGGATACACCGAGCACAGTCCCCTAGCTCGAGCTTCTGCTGCGCCCTTGGGGCTGCTGACTCTGCGCTCACGTTCGTTATCTTCCTTAGTATATATATATATATATATATATATATATATATATATATATATATATATATATATATATATATATATGGTTCTGGAAACACGTCGAATCTGTTAAAGTACACGTGCTCTTCATTGCTGTTTCTTTTTCTGTTGTTTCCTTACCCCGTTATTCTTCGCCCACAGGACCTCAAATGGCGTAAGGAAAATGGCGTCGACGACATATTAAGCAGCTACAAGATACCGGAGGTACGTTTTCTGCTATGATAAATAGTTGCCATGCATGTAGTGGCCGATGTACCTAAATTTACTGTGCGATATCTTGGTGAGCCAGCTAGTGCCTTTCTGTAGACGTATTGCATCCATGCTCTCCATGTTTTCATTGTGTGATTTGTGCTTATACGACATGCAGTCAGTAATGCTAGCTGTAATTAGTCGCTCATGATATTCACTTTTTGATCTTAAACGGGACCGTTCAGCCTACGCTTGTCGCCGTGATCAAGATATCATTTGGCGCCTCTCAACCCGCCGTGGTTGCTCAGTGACTACGGTGTTGGGCTGCTGAGTACGAGGTCGCGGGATCGAATAACGGCCACGGCGGCCGCATTTCGAAGGAGGCGAAATGCCAAAACACCCGTGTACTTAGATTTACGTGCACGTTAAAGAACCCCAGGTGGTCAAAATTTCCGGAGTCCTCCACTACGGCGTGCCTCCTAATCAGGAAGTATGTCTTGGCACGTCAAACCCCATAGTTTAAAATTTTTGGCGCCCATCAACAGGATCTGCTTGTACCGAGACATCCGCAACTTATGGAGCTGTTACAAGCGACAATATTTCTTTGATAAAACTACAAAATTTATATTTGTGGCTGTACACGCATTCTTTCGATTTACGGATTGTTTGTTAGATATTGGCACGTATTCAGCGACGACGCTTTTACTAACTGTGGTTAAATTGAGACCCTGCCTCTTACTTATCAGCCACAGTTTCATTACTTTTGTAACGATACAATTTTCAATCAGCCTCCGAAAAATGTACAGTATACTCATTTCTCTGCCGATGAGAGATTGTTGCTATCCGTAAACTGGACGTAGAGGAAGTTAAATTGCATGCATAAAAAATTAGGTGTAGAAATATAGATCTAGCCGCTGGATGCTTCCTGAGCTATATAGTTTTGTTAGCTAACGTGCGGCTAGTCAACGTGATTACGTTACCGCAGCTGGTGAAGGAGAATTTCCCAGGGGTAATACTTCACCCGTGCAAGGATGGACGACCGATATGGCTTATTCCAGCAGGAATCGACTTGAAAGGTGACTCTCTACTTTGACCTTGGTCAATGTAACCCTACGATTCTAAGCTCGTGGAGCGACGCGGGTGAATAAACCTACCGACTAAACGAAGTAATTAATTATACCAACTATAACAATTTTTCTACTTTCACGCCCGCAGCGAAATTAAAAGCAGCCTCTACCTAACGGGTAATACAAATATGATAAAATATAATAGACGTGTAAGTTACAATTTAACAAAAATATGACTTACACTTTCAACTCATATTTCCTTCTTACAGTTGTTCGAGTGCCCTCTTGATTATCGTTGGTTTACCTTTATCTTTACTGTATTTCTACGCTACTACACATGTCTTCCCCTCTGTTGTTGTAAGTTGTAAGCATTTTGTGTCAGTACAGTACTGCACAAACAGAGCCTGCGTGTATCTTCTGTCATATCTTGTGCCGTCACACAACAAAAACTTAACTCCACAGAAAGAATTTATGTGCTCCAAAAACGGCGACTGGTTTGCTTGCAACACAGGACAAGCAAGCTTACAATCTATTGGCGCTGATGTACCGTAAACTGAAACCTCGGTGTTAACAACAATACTGGCATTGAAGAGTGGGTTGGCTCATGCATAGACAAGATGACCTGCATAGGATAACAAAACGATAACGCAAGAAGAATCGCGGCGGGCGCGTGATTTGCCCGTATCGTCATTAGTTTGGCTGCATTGCCCTATTGGTATCAATGAGAGACGACGTTGAGGGTAGCTATGTGGTCCTTATTTGTATGGCATCTTCTACTTTGTTGTAGCGCGGGAAGAACGACAGGGACACAGAAAGGCACACAAGAGAAACGCGCAGCGACGCGTGTTTGTATAATCTGCCTGTCCGTTTTCTTCACGTTCTGCCCACGCTACAACAAAGTCCAAGACGGCGCTGAACTTCTGTGCGTTCGTTTAGCTTACTCTAATCCTAAATTACGATACTGTTCGCCTTATGACGTCATTTTGTGCATCGTGCAGCACTTGTGGCGGCCCTAACTCCAGCCGTTGTGCTGCGACACTGCATCTACATGCTGGAATATACGGAATCACTGAAACGATCCGAATCAAAAGGGGTGAGCCAAGACTAATAACCGAACTTTCTGCAATTATTGTGTGTGGTGTAGCTGTTCAACGGCAGAACTCTTCAATTAGTTTAAGGAAAATAATCGTTGCAATATATGAGTCATAATGCAGCTTTTTGCATTTACTTAACTATTCTGTCTCTCTCGCTCTCTCGCCCTATTATTGAAAATGAATATCGCTGCGTGACATTACTTGAAAGCTAAAGTGCATAGCGTTGTCTCCATAGGTCAATTTGCTTCCTCTCATTTTTTGTTTTCTTTTTTTAAGGCAGCAGCTGAAATGGAGACCCACTACCTGGTTATTGACGATGAAAATTTCGCCATTCGTCAGGTCTACAGCTGGCAGAGTAAGCAGCAGCGGAGCTCGACAGATGCCAGTAAAATCTTCGCTCCAAGTCCAGCGTTTCTTTCTTTGCTTTTGCGTGCATGTGTATACGCATTACGTATACGCGACTGCAATACAGTACGAACCATGGAATGCGACAAAAAGCCGAATGTGTTCGCAATCTCGCATTGGTGCCCGGTATCCTGACTTCCAACCTTGTAAATATGTGCAAACAACATAGGGCACCGTTTTACGGGCTACGGTCGCAAATTACTCACAAATTCGTTTTCTCAGGTTCAGTTGACCGTGAACATTCGGTTGACTGTACGCGCACGCACGCGAGTTTGTGCGTGTGGGGGGGGGGGGGGGGGGAGGGAGGGGTAGGATGGCACCCCAGAGATTTCACGCACAATCTAAGAGATGGCTGCAGCCCCGTGTGCTAGAATACCGGATTGTCTCATACTAGACTATCTTCAATGACTGACGTACACCCCGGCTCCAAGAGTTCCAATAAGTTCACTCTCATTGCGTCCTGAGTAGATGATTATTGTACTCTTCGTATCGGATTAATGAATCCACGAGAACTTCCCTACTTTGAGCTGCATAAGAGCAAACTAGCAACTTCGCAGAATCAGTTCCCAGCGCTCTCTTTGTCCATACGTATCGATATCAAATATTGTAGGCTAGATTCATTCAAGAGCTAAGGACTAGCCGGTGCCTTATAATGTGCGTCAACACCTCCTTATATCATATTACTTAAAAAGAAAGCAGACACGGAACATATCTTACGTTGCAATTTTTGCGGCTGTCGGGACACTGTATCCCTTGTTGCTAATTTGCTCCTTGGCAGTGCAGCCGTAAAGATCATCACGGACATTCTGCAAACGATGGAGGGCCACTTCCCCGAGTGTCTAGAGAAGTGTATTATGATAAACGGTGAGTACGCCCACAAGTATGCCGAAACGTGGCTTTCCTTTTCACGTTGGCTTTTGCTCTGCTCTCTTTCTCTGCTACCTATAGACCAACTTGATACCAAATATCGTGATTTAGGAGCTACCGCTATATGAACGTAACTTATTGCGTGACAAGATACCCAGCAACTAACCGATTCCCAAACAAGGGCTAGCGGTTTGATTAAGTACAAACAGCAGGTAGCGGTAGACACGTCTCTTCTTAGCTACCTGGTGCGTGGACATTGCGCAGTGGAAAGCCTATAGGAGGAGACACAAGCAAGAGGTCTAATCGCTGGCTGTCGCTTTCAGTATTTATTGCCTGAGGATTTTTGGTGTTTTCGTGGCTCCTTTCGCATACACGCACCATGCCTTTATTAAAGATTTCACTTGTTACCAGAGATTTCATTGTGCTAGGAAACATGTTGGAATAAAATAACGTGTCGCAGCTGTGTGCCTTCAGTGATCTTCTGACTCAGTTCTTGACATATTTAATAGCAGGCCTGTAAGTTCGTACAAGTATGGTTTGAGGAGTTCTTACATATTGTACTGTCATTGTGTTTGAGTCTGATCATCCACGAACAGGCTGCAATGGTTTTAGGGCAGCTGGCAGGACCGCAGTTCTTGAGCTGCAATCAACTTATTTATGAACTACAATCTGCTCATTGAATAAACCCTTGTTTTTCAATTGAAATTGTGCCACTCTCAGTCGTTTAACAGCATAGACCTTGTCAGCAACCACAAAGCTTATAAACCGTGCAAGGAACCGAGTCCTTACGAGAAAAACGTTTTAGTGATATCGACATTGCATGCGACAAGCTGATGGACTGCCTCGCGCAGTGCCCCCCTTTTTCCCCACCATGTGGAAGCTGATGCGGCCCTTCTTGACGGAGAGGACGACCGACAAAGTGGAAATCTTCGCAAAAGGTGAGTATAACGATATCCACGCTGGTTTCCGCCTAGGTCAGCGGTATCAGGGTGCTACAGTAATGGCAATACCTGCGCAGCAGGTTAGAGCCATTATTCGTGATAACTTTTGACGAGTTTGTTTTCATACCGTCATCGATTACTGCCACCGTCTATCGTGGAGGCCTGCGGAAATTCACATACAGATGTCTGCCTAACGAGCCTCATCAGCCACTTTCATGCTAACGTTAGTCATTTACTATAGGGACGTGAGTGGGAGTGGAAATGTCGATCTTCGTATGCGCTTCTGGGAGCTTCATACTAAATATTCCTTAGAAGTCCAAAAACAAGAAAGGGGCTGACAGATGGAATAGCACACTGTGGTATAAAATTTTTTAAACAGGGATGAAGTACCTCAGACAGGCTGGCCAACGTTTCGATAGGTGGACCTATCTTCGTCAAAGGCGGACGAAGATAGGTCCACCTATCGAAACGTTGGCCAGCCTGTCTGAGGTACTTCATCCCTGTTTAAAAAATTTTATACCTAAATATTCCTTAGAGACACAAAAGATGACACAAAGGACAACCGCAATACATGGACACAATAGACACAAAGGACAACCACTGGACCTATATGAGTAAACCTTGTTGCACAAGAAAAAAGAAAACATGTTAAATTTTCGATCAATGCTTGGAATTTTTTTTTAAGTTCCCCAATATTGCTAACTTTCAAGAAAGGTTGGAACACGTAGTTTACAAATCGGTAACTATGCACCAAAAAACAAATATGGCAGTTCTGTAAACTGCATTTGTTAGAGCATCTAAAGTGGACAAATCTGATAAATGAATTAACATTTTACGGGAAATTTTTGCAACGTTTACAAAAGTTTTGCATAACTCCTACTCACAAATTAGTGGTGTATTTCAGAGCACCGTGCACTAAATCAATTTTTCCGCTATACGTATTATAAGGGTAGTTTACAGAGTTGTCATAACTTCCTTATTGCTGAGTCATAAGGTTGTGAACCTAATACCTTTCATTTTTGAAATTTTGTATTTCTCAGCACTTTGTATAAAAAAATATTTACGGCATAAATAAGAAATCCGCTTTCCACAGTCAGTATATTTCAACTTTTGCTTTTAAATGCAGAGGGTCACCAATATTTTTGAGTAGAGGTCGAGAAAGAATGATTTCTTCGTTTCGTGTATTTTAATAAGAGCTCCCGAACTAATGAGTCCTCTTAAAAGTGGATAATGCTTCGTGGATTGCATCGCAGCTGACGCCTGGAAGGAGCGGCTGGTGGACATCGTTGGCGCAGCCTCCCTTCCCGCCCACTGGGGAGGGGACATGGTCGGCCCTGACGGAGACCCACGCTGCAGGCACGTGGTCAGTGCTCCTGACTACTCTTTGCACAGGCCAGTGAGATTCACGTGCATGCCGGAACTAACATGCTGTGTCATTAACAAGTAATAGTCGACACACGTTGCAAGACGAGCTGGCGCGAGTTGCGCATGTTAGATTTTTGCAATGAATACAATTGCGAACTGAGTCGTCGTCGTTCTTGTCTTCATATTTTTTTTTGCGCTGAAGGCTAACGTTAACCAACTACTGTTACTCACGTCTGAGTCATTAACGAAAATGAAGGGAACCCAATCACGAATTTGTGAACAAACGCGTTTTTGAGACTCCACGTCTAAGTATGAATTCGCGCCTCCCACGCAATGTCAGGAGCAGCTATACGCGCCAAGAAGACTTGTGATCGACATCTCCATGTTTCAGAAAAAGCGCTATCGGCGTCTTTGTTGCTGTTTTTTATATAGCTTTACCCTCAAGCACAAGAAGCTGTTTTTAATTTCTTTTTTTATTACACGGTTCGCGCACTATCAACTGAACACCTGACGAATTTTAGCACCTTAATGGCAGTCAAGTGGAAAGAGATCGTAGGGCCTACTTAAACTCTCACAGAATAAGAACCAACTGCGTCCAGCGGGCTGTGACTTCTTAAATCAAATAACCTTAATATCTAAACATGCACATTCGACAACAATGGTAACATCTGAATAATACACCTGAATACACCTGAATAATCCAAAGCAAAGGAAGCTGAATGACAGCCGGCTCGAAGGCTCCATCCCAGCGCAAATCATATGAATGAATAATCATAATCGTAGATGCACACTACAAGCTCCACCAAAAGAACCTAAGGTTCGCAGCTTCGGGCTACCCTCAGGTGGTTGATAATTTTACCTTTTCGTGCAAATGTATACTGGAGCAGTGCTTTGACAAAAATACCGTACTGCTATATGTGAAAGTTTCTTAGGTTATTTTAGGCGTATGTTATAGAAAGTAGGCGCTTTAAGTATTGCGTCGTGTTGCTAAGACAAGAACGAACGTAATAATAATAAGCGATGAATGTTCATGAATTGTCAGGGCATAGACCTTTGCGCCAACATATAAGCAGGTTCTGCGCGCTTTGGTTGAATGTGGATTCATATCTTGTCGCCACGTACACTGCTGTTATTGCCTTGCATGACTGGTTTTAAAGCCATAAAGCAATAGCGGAAACGATGAGAGACGCCGCAGTGGAGGCATGCGGATTCATTTCCACCTCCTATACAGGTCTTTTACTTGAGAGCACTGCTCGGTGCTCGAGCGTTTCTGCATTCCTCACGCACCAGAATGCGATCACCTCAGCCAAGCAACGAATCCCCATGAGTTCGTACTTAAAGCTGCAGATCGCCGGGGCCACTTACGTGATGCGGCAGTCGCGTCTTATTCTAAGCCTACGGAGTCGTTGACACGCAGACGCTAGACTGTAACTCTCTAGTAGTACGTGTGCGTAAACCTTATGCTCACTCATTTCATGTTAATGGTTCCCGTTTGCAGGTCAACTACGGCGGCCGCTTCCAAGAACGCCCAGATCGGCCGACATGGTCCCTGTTCGACGAGCCGGACGCCAAGAAGCAGACCATAGGTCGGCGGGACCGCTGGGAGCTGCAGGTGAACGTGTCGTGCGCGGGAGTGCAGCTCAGCTGGCGTTTCCAGACGGCAGCGGGAGACGTGGCCTTCGGACTGCGCATGTGGGATGGAGAAACTCTGCTGCCTCTCCAGCGCATCGACGCAAGCCGTCAGATTCCACAGGAAGGCAGCTGGAACTGCGCACGGGCCGGAACATGTAAGAGCTTCTAAGTCTGCTGAAAAGTTGTTCCGTTTCTGAGGACCGGGGCGCGTGGTCGCAAAACGTCTCTTACGTCGTTCGTTTACTCTTTATCTGGCGTTTTATCTGATGTTCGGGCGCTTATTGTTCGTGAGGCGTATTGGAATGGCAACTACAGGAATCACGAGGTGTTGGCCGATCGCAAACCGCGCTTCCAACGGAGAAAGAAAAAGCAAGAAAAGGCTGGGAGGTTAACTAGACGGACGTCCGGTTTGCCACGCTGAACGGCGGAAAGAAAAAAATTAAATTGGGGGGTTTTACGTGCCAAAACCACTTTCTGATTATGAGGCACGCCGTAGTGGGGGACTCCGGAAATTTTGACTACCTGGGGTTCTTTAACGTGCACCTAAATCTAAGTACACGGGTGTTTTCACTCCCATAGAAATGCGGCCGCCGTGGCCGGGATTCGATCCCGCGACTTCGTGCTCAGCAGCCCAACACCATAGCCTCGAACGACGGGAAAAGAATGAGGGACTGAAAGAAGTGGGAGGTAAAGCGAAAAGACGAGAGAGTTTACGCGCGTAGTAGTCGATACAAGGGGTTTGTAAGCGCGATCGAAGGTCATTTCGCTTGAGGAAAATCTTAAGAACGCACGTAGCTTTCTGGGTTGATGATGGCTAAATTCAAGCACCCAGAATCGCGGTTAGTTTGCGTTCATCGTTGGCACCTAGTTCAAGGCTAGCTGACCGGCACCTCTGTTATTGCCATCCATGCCACATGTCCAGAACTGACTGCACTAAAAGCGCAAGCCATTCCGTTTAGTTTGCCTTTACGCGCCGCAGCACGTTGAAATCCAGTATCATTATGCCTGGCGGTAGGTACCCAACGTGAGCGGTGTGAAATGGCTTAGCTTAAAAAATACCGGAATGCTCGAAGTGCCAGGGCACGTCTCGGTAAAGAAACCCTGGCAAGTGAAGTAGTGGCAGCCTTTCCTGGAACCCACGTGAGACACAGCACAGGAAAAGCGAGAAAAAAAAAAAGAAAAGCTTTACTCACTGCTGTAAATGTCGGCCTGTAGCCGTATGCGTAGGAAGCCAAGCTCCTTTATATTACTGTAATAAAAGATTAAAAAGGAACAAGAAAATTTTTTTAAAATCATCAGATGTATACACAGTGCAAAATATATATATATCTTTATAGCGGTGCATTATAATATATAGATCTATTGAAATATATTTCTGATGTTCTAGTTCCCTTCTTTAAAATATGCGTGCATCTGTTTCTTTTTTTTTCTCTCGACCATGGATATACCGTCGACAATGTGTGTAACAGGGCGTGGTGAAAATGTAGTACGAAAATGAATAGATGCCAGTATTGCGTAGTGACGTTACATTTACGCATGTCGTACAAATGGATATGAGAATGTTAAAATCCCAATGCCCGACATTTAGTTTTTCATACGCTGAGTTTGATGCCACCAAATGATGACGTAAGAGCGGAAAAGTAGCATTTCGGATGCGCCGTAACAGAGATTCAGTCGCGTATAGGTCAGTAAACTGATGACTGAATATTTATTTACTATGCTACGTTTTATTTATGTGAAATTCCATCCGTATTTGTGTCTTTGTATAAAAGGAAGAAAGGCGACTTATGACACCAATTTGCGATCTAAAAAAGTAAAACAGTTTCTTTTTCTTTGTCGCAGTGACTTCTAACAAGAGTGACAACAATGATTCTAACGCCACCGACGAGTTTACGTTACGTGATTGTCATTCGCAATATGTTCGCAACGATAGCATTCTACGGATGCCAGCGCTAGGTTCCCACGCCGCGCCTCCATGCGCTGTTGTAATGGCTTCGCAAGCACATTGTGCACCTTCAAAGCATCTACGAGGAAGTCCGCGTTAAGCTTTCGGAGTTAACCTCGGGACAATGAGCTCTAACAAGACAATCTACTAGCTAAACAAGCCAGCACCGCAGAGATCATTGCCCCACGCACTATCATTGCCCCACTTTAACGTATGTCGTGTCCTCACTATCAAGTGCGCTTCAGAAGGATATTTACGAACTCCCCCACCGCATGGAGTGCACCCTCCGCCCCTCCATACCGTGACTCCGTTAGAGTTCCTCAGTTTCTAACGAAATACCGCTTATAACGAAGTATAATGCCTGTCCTGACGGCTTAACCACAACGACGGTCTACTGTGTCATACTGCGGCTTTAAGCCTTGCAAAGCAGCAACGGCGTATTGCTGACGGACCGAACACATCACGTAGCTAAGTAACAAATCTCGGCGCAACAGTTCAAGAGCCGTATTTTGTCACCTTTTCTCTCCGCGTATGTTCATAGGTCGTGCCGCTGTAGCGGGTAGTTGTGTTGCAGTATCGACATATTGCGAATATGGTTCGTCTTTTCTATGTCTCCTGCAGACGTGCTCCAATTCGACAACTCCTACAGCTGGATGACGGACAAGAAGCTGGCCTACGTCGTCGAAGTGCAGACCTCGGATGAGAGCCATGTGCCCTAGGATGTACCAAATACATACATTTATTTTGTGCGCTGGTTAACGGGGCTCTAAGGAGAAAAGTAAGGCTGTACTGGACAATTATGCTTTGAAATAGCAAAAAAAAAACCCCCGAAAACTCGCTGGCATATCCGGAGAGAAAGCTCAGAACACCAGGAAATACACTAAACCAGGACAAGCGGCAACGCCACCTCGATGTTGTCGCACCAGCCAGCTCCCTATGACGTCATTATTACAGAGCCTGCTCGGGCCCAGTTAATTGTTAATCAATAAAAACTCCTTACATTGTGTTTTAAACTAACCCAAGAGTCCGCTTTTTTCTTGCGCTAAAACTGCCCGAATACCAACAAGCAAGAAACCTTAACCTACGATATCGTAATTTTTGTTTGCGGCTTCCCTTTAGCTTCGTAAAAATAGGACTAAATATTAATTAATTCACTCACTCATTCACTGGGTTTTACGTCTCAAAAGTGCTCGGTCTCAAGCGAGCTATATTTTAACTTGTTGGATTAACATGCAATGACGGTATTGAACCGCGGCACCACGCAAGCGTCGTTTCCATGGCCGAGCGTCTAACCCACATGCTGGGATTAACAATGAAGTGCTGTATCTCTCCAACATCTGCGCGACTGTGAAATTTCTACTTCACTGCCACTGAATGAGTTATCGTTATTATTTAAACTCATACATAATCAATCACACAGAGAGAAAGAGAAGGGGCTAGGAATTGTCTCCTGAAAGGATCAGAACACCACACCCGCCTGCTTCAAAAGGAAAGAAAAAAAGAAAGGGAGGGGAAGAGGAAGGCACGTCACAACACGTCATGTCATGCAAACAGTTGTGCACTATCCACAGACGTGGTTGAGAGGAATTAAAGTACAACTTTGTGAATCTTCTAGATCGAGATGGCGCACGACCTTTGGGAAATAAATAATTGATGGCAGATTGCGAAACAAGCCCTGAATGAACCAATAAACAAACAGACGAAAATACGCAGCGCATTGGGACCTCTCCGGTTTCCCGAATGTCACATCAATGACGAAGGTGAAACAAATGCTGAGCTAGATAGCACCGTACGATCAGCAAATAAAGTTGGTAGGGGCACAGATGCCGGAAATAAGACTTTTTCTTTAACTGTCAGTTTCTTGAGTTCACGACCAGAAAACGCTCAATCTGACTAGTTCTCCTTGTTAGCTGAAAGTTCGCGTGTTATCGGGCAGAAAGAGTACGACACGTACTTCTATCCTGATGTATAGGCTTCATCGCTACCATGTCACCGTATTCATATGAAGCTTGCGATGATGTTTCCCGGTGTATTTGAATGGCGCGGCCGAATGCGTGTGACCGCTGTGGGGCGGCGATGGACGAAGAGGAAGAAGAGGGCTGGTGTCTGGGCTGAGGCGGCAGCCATTCTTGGCCAATCCCCCACTGTGGGTATGTGCCACGGCCACTCAGGACAACAACAACAACAGCCATGCGAACTGCCTGAGCTGTCTGGGATGGCCTTCCGAACGAGCCGAGCAGTTCGTCTGCCCAAGGCTGGTGTTCCTGGGTGTGCTGGCAGAACTGGCCGGGCTGTCCTTGGGCTTCAACCGGCCTGCTCCACTGCTGGGCGAGCATCCGACGCCGACATGTTCCGGTGCAGCTAAGCCTTCCAAACGGTCTACCCTGCGGCAGGCAGACGTCCCGACCCAGCTGTCACGCGAGTGGCTCGTCGTGTGCCGGGCATCCGCCCCGGCCTCCAGCCCCTGCGCCACCCGCTGCTCCAGATTGCTCCGTGCCGTCAGTGTGTCATACCGACGTGCTATCGGACGCCTTCCTACATTGACGTTGCGCTTGACTATACCTAAGCGACAGACACTCATGAAGGGAACCGTGTGTATTATCGTGTACGCTACCCGAGTCCCGACCCCGTGTCATTAAAGCCTCGCTGTGTTCATTGTGTTATCCCTGCGTGTTTGAGGCCTGGGCCCACATCTTCCTATCACAATTTTGGCGAGCCTGCCAGGACTTTCCAGCGCACAGGTGGGACGATGGAGATTGAGAGGTTTTACGTCATAGGGAAAGAGCCAGGAATGACAGGAGCGGAGTTAACGTGTTCGGTTGATACAGAAATAGTTAGGGAACGCGACCTGCGCACCCAACACTGGGAAGACGCGAAAGCGCAGGCAGAACAAGAGCGGCTGCGATTAGAAGTGGAAGAACTAGAGCTAGAGCTAAAGATCGAGCTCCAGGAAAAGAGTGCTGGCGCACAAAGCGCACATAGTGACAGAACTGCGGAACAGTCGGTTACCAGTACAGCTCCCGAGCTATTCAGTCCCCATAAGTTGATCTCGACGTTTAACGAAGCCCTAAATGATTTAGACGCCTACTTGCAACGTTTTGAGTGAGTGGCAACAAGTCACTAATTGCCCCGCGCAAAATGGTGTATCTCCCTCAGCCTCTGGCTGACAGGAGAAGCGTTGACGGTCATAGGACGGCTTGATTCGAATGCAGCCCTCGACTGCGACCAAATGAAGGCTACTCTCCTTCAGCGCTGCACCGTTGAGGGTTACCAAGAAGTTTCGAAACGCAAGGCCCGTAGACAATGAGACTGGCCTGCAATATGCAGGTAGAATATCGGGCTACTTTGACCACTGGCTTGAAATGTCCCGTTTGAGAGGACCTTCGACTCCCTCAGGGACACTATGACTGCTGAACAGTTTTTGAGAAGATGTTCTGCGTCGCTGCGAATGTTCCTGAAAGAAAGGGATTGTAAGACCCTCGCCACGTTGTCAAAGAATGCCGATTGTTTTATAGAGGCACAAAACCTGACCAATCTAGGTAGAGAAAAGATCGCCAAGGAGGTCATGTTAGACTCTGCTCGCAAGACTGAACCTCCAACGGCAATGCCGCACGCAACTAATCGGTGTTTCCTTCGGGATAAAGCGGGACATCGAGCTTCGGGTTGCTAGTCCCGGACTAAAGAGAACTCTGCAGGTCGCAGATAGTCCGGCAGAAAGGGACAAGGAGGTGAAGCCTCAAGAAAGAAAAATCAAGGACAAGGTTCGTGTATTCTGGCTCCGTTGCAAGCCGAAAAGCCGACAGGAGAGGGTGGCGCATACGTCGTGCTTAGAGGTGGCAAAATGTTCCCTATAGTCAACATGACATTAATGCGACAGGGCCCCAAATGTGGCAGTGCAAATCAACCCGATGGTTGCACGAAACTGGAACTTGAGGTGAAGGCAGTGTACAGACTGCCGAAATTTATGGCATAAGCTGACTGCTGCAATATTAAGAGCCCTGTTTCGCTTCCAAGAGATGTACCTGGCACACTTTTGGCGAGCAACTGAACGATTCACGTCGAGACCAGCGCGAGTAGCGGCAACAACTTGCCTTGCTTTCGTTTTCGTTTAGGCTAACTATGGCGGACGGTTCGCAGAAGGCTTCGACCACCAGGCGAATTCTCTTTTCACCGAGAGCGGCGTCCAGCAGCGAATCATCGGACGCCGCGACAGGTGGGAGTTGCCGATCAGCGTGTCCAAGGTGGGCGGCCGGCTCACTTGGCGCTTCCAGACGGCCGGTGGAGACGTGGCCTTTGAACTCCGCACGAGCAGTGGAACGTCTCTAGGTCCCCTGGAACGTATCGAAACGTGCAGCTATGTTCCTCAAGGAGGAAGCTGGCAGTGCGACACGCCTGGAACATGTACGTACCAGCTCTCTGCTGCAGTCCTTGATTGCGTTCGTGTCAGTAGGTAATGACAGGAATACTCAAGAAATTGGAAACAACCATTTATAACTAACTATGTAGAAAACAGAAATCTTCTTCCGCATAACCTGATCGGTTTCCGTCCTGGACTTTCGACTCAAGATGCAATGCTTTTAATCAAACATCACCTTATTCTTGCTAGCCCGCTGCATACGAGAGCTCTTCTAGGCCTAGATGTAGAAAAGGCCTTTGATCGCATCAAGCACAGGGCCATATTGAATATCCTCTCGGAGATGGGATTAGGTAAACGATTGCACAATATAGTTAAAGCCTTCCTCGGTGGCCGTTCTGCTTGTCTCAGGCTGGCGAACTCCAATCGACAACTCTGGAACTTGGGAATCGTGGGACACCACAAGGGTCCGTCCTATCTCCCATGTTATTTAATTTGGCAATGTCAAAAGTGGCTCGAGGTCTCGCGCAGATTGAGGGTATCCATTTTGCTATATATGCAGATGATGTAACAATCTGGAGTGCCGAAGGTAATATGGGACAAACAGAGACCAAACTACAGGAAAGCATTTATGTCGTGGAAACAACACTTGAGGGTATGGGACTGAACTGCTCTGCTAAGAAATCTGAACTATTGGTGCTACGGAGCAGTAAGCGTGGGCGCAAACCGAATGGATATATCCCAGTGGAAGAACCCCGCATTGACATATACGCGAAGAATGGAGAACCAATCAGGCAGGTGGAGACTATCAGAGTGCTAGGACTTCTCCTGCAAGCGAATGGATCTAATTGCAGGATGATACAACACATCTCTAACAAGTCAGAAGAAGTCATTAGGCTTCTGCGTAGAGTTACCAACAGGCATAAGGGGCTAGGAGAACACAGTGCCATAAGATTGGTACATGCATTCGCCTTTTGCCACTTCTCGTACGTGGCTGGCATGCTACAGTGGACACAGGCTGACAAGAACAAGCTAAACGCTTTAATCAGACGACTTATAAAGAGTGCACTAGGACTTCCCATCAGCACGGCTAACGATAGCTTATTGCGCCTAGGGCTGCATAACACACTAGAAGAGATAGCTGAGGCTCAGCAGGTGGCCCACCAGGAGAGACTAATGGGGACACGACCTGGGAGGGCGCTACTTGAAGAAATTGGCGTAGAAATTAACAACCACACCAACGAAGGAGAATTACTAACACAATTGCAAGCGGGACTACGAGAAACAATAAAGACGACCCCGTTCCCTAGGAACATGCACCCGACACATAACCTCGAGAGACGAAAGGCAAGGGCGAAGGCACTCCTTCAAGACATAGATCAACATAAGCAGCAGGCGGTGTTTGTTGACGCTGCCTGGGTTAAAAATAAGGATGCGTATACTTCTGTTGTTGTAGACACTCAAGGTAACATACGGGATGCCATCACCGTCTATACCAAGGACCCAACAGTAGCAGAACAAGTAGCAATCGCCTTAGCCATTCGGGCTAATCGGTGGACACATATTTACAGCGACTCTAGAACAGCCATACGCAACTTTACCAACGGATATGTGACACGGACAGCAACAAAATTACTAGAGAAGGTCAACAGTGAGAGGATTGAAATCCGCTGGTTTCCTGCACATCTGGGGGTAGTGGACGGAGCTCGGAGAAACCTCAATGAGGTGGCAAATGAAGCAGCACGAGGACTTTCTAGCCGTGCTCTTCAAGACCGAGCAACTTACGCTTCACCCGGGGAACACAGGGATCGATTATTAACATATAACGAAATCACGAAGCATTATTATTTAAGCAGAAGGGAGTACCCATTGCCACACGGTAAGCTTTGCAGAGCCCAAGCGGTCACATTACGTTTGCTACAGACTAGAACATACCCAAGTCCATATTTTATTAACAGGATCTATCCTGAGAGGGAAACTCAAATCAACTGTAATAAGTGCAATGGCATCATTACTCTTGACCACATGCTTTGGCAGTGCCCCGCGGTCTTCACAGACTGCGACAAGGAAGAAGAATGGTGGCGGCAAATGCTACATAGCGAATCACTGTCTGACCAATTAAAGGCAGTCCAGAAGGCCCGCGATGTGGCTGAAGGGCTCGGCCTGACAGTCCCAACGTGGGAGCGGCCCGCGTCAGCCTATGGTTGACCTTCAGGACCAAATAAAGTTCCTCATATCATATCATATTTATAACTATTTGATTTGGTCAATGGCCCCAACGTGTGTATTAGGTTACTTGACCAAACAAAATTTCGCCCAAGTTTTGAGTTAAGGGTGACCATGAAGAGAGAGAGAAAGGCAAGGGAAAGACAACGAGGTTAACCAGAGATTATCTCCGGTTGGCTACCCTGTACGGGGGAAGGGACAAGGGGATGCGATAGGTGAGAGATGGAAGGATTTAAAAAGTAGGAAAAAACGAAATAAAAAACTAAACACACATGCACGTACACACAAACTGTTTCTGTGGGCACTGTCACGCAGCCCGCAAAGGCGTTCCTAGTGTTTTGCAGTGTCACAGTACAATCCTGCATCGCACAGTGAAGTCACAATCTGTCAGAATGTCCAGTGTCTTTTAAATACCGCAGCAGCGCCTTCATAGCCGATCGCGCTGATGTTCGCGTAGGCCAGTTTCCAAGGATCTTGTTTTCTGTCATTGGGCGCTTGTCCAGTTTGTCTAGGGTGGCTGAGAGGACTGCTATTTGCGGGTTGAAACGAGAGCACTGACAAAGAAGGTGCGCGATTGTTTCATTGCACCCCTAGAAGTCACAAAGTAGGCTGTTGGTCATTCCGATAAGAAAGGAGTACGCATTTGAAAAGGCTACTCCAAGCCATAGACGAACTATAAGGGTGCAGTCGCCTCGGTGAAGCTTGGGCGGAATAGGGAGATGTAAATTAGGGTCCAGGGTATGAAGGTGTGCACTTGTCAAATCGGATTAATTCCACTGAGGTAATGTCAGGTCATTTGCAAGTACGGCAAGTTTTTTCGCTGCGTCGGCTCTCGAAAGGGGAATGGCAATACAGTTGACGCCGTCATGGGCAGATCGGGCAGCTGCGCCTGCTCGATCATTTCTATGTATGCCACAGGGACTAGGCAACCACTGATATATGATAACGTGTCCTTCGTCAACTGTGCGATGGCGTACTTCTCTGATCTCTCCGACGAGCTGTTCATGTGAACCATGGCGCAGTGCTGAGAGTACCCTCTGTAGGACTGCCTTGGAATCACAGATGACTGACCATGCATAGTGACCATGAAATCAAGGGCTAAATCCCTATAGCCACGAATGCTGCATTACGATACGGAGGGAGGAGGGAGGATGGAGGATGGACGTACACGCTCGTGTACCTTGCACTGGGAGTGCGTTATACAATCTACACACTCTCTACGAATTAAGTAAACCAAGCCGCGTGGCATCTGATAGTGAAAGTTGGCCTCCACTCCAATACCTGCCAACTCTACCTTTCGCGAATCCACCTCCACCGTGCATATTCCAGACGAACTTATTACATTGAACACGTACATCAGTGAAATGCAGTCGAACATTTTGCTATGGGAAACTTGCATACTCTGCTCGGCGAACGTGCCGTTATATAGCCACCACTATTGTG